>NW_026607054.1:1340000-1354763 GCF_029890125.1 Rhinichthys klamathensis goyatoka | reverse complement strand
TCTCTTCCCTTTCCTGAATTGGACAAGGTGAACAGCAAGGGTCCACATAAGCTGTCAGGCAAAGCAAGAACATCAAGGAATAAAACGGTAACCATCTCATACATGCAGCAGCGATCTACTGATGTTTACTGCCAGCTAGTTAAAAGTGCAGTCAGTGATTTCTGATAAACACTGTTGATATTTAAAATCGACAGCCAAACAAACACACACCTCCCTTCATTGCTCCGCCCCCAAAATAATGAACAACACAGGCAACCAGTTGACTACAGGTGCATATCCACTTCATCCAGCACACGTGTGTAATAGTTGTGGCACGTTCGGATCATTTTACTGACTTGGATCTTTGAATCTCGTTCATCAAAATTAACAAATCTTTTTTCGAAAACCTTTTGTTCATTTCAGTAGAATGTATTTAAAATGGTAGCCAAATTCCCCAAACACATCAAATGTTGATCGCATTTAGAATAAGAAAAAAAGTGCGATGCAAGGAAAAGGCCAAATTATGAGAGACGGAAATGATTCATTAATTTATTTGGGTCTTCAGGCTATGCAGTCTGTTAGTTACCTCACCTCCCGATCTAAGCCGTTCGTTCATCCTGTGACATCCTCATAAACTTAACTTTGCAGTCTGTAGTACCGGATACGTACACGTTTCGAGTCTATCGACTTCGGGTTCAAGTCATTCGTTCATCACGTGGCAGCCCCATTGAGCTATGCAGTCTGTAGTACCGGATACGTACACGTTTCGAGTCTATCGACTTCGGGTTCAAGTCATTCGTTCATCACGTGGCAGCCCCATTGAGCTATGCAGTCAATACTGGATGCAGAATTGATTAGTTCATATTTTGAGTCTTCGAGGACTTGAGAGGTGAACTAATCATTTATCTTTCCAGTACTGACAGCATAGCCTCAATGGGACTGATGGGAAGAACGAAGGACCCAAAGACTCGAGTGATTTAACTAATCATTTCTGTTTCCAGTACAGAACCTATAGGATGTTGTGTGTGCGCAGTCAACACAAAATTAAAGAATCACTCTCTGAGACAACTCAGTAGTCACGAGTCATTAAAGATTGTTCAAAATGTCTATCACACAAACAAGCCCCCCCGTTGGACCCCATTGAAGTCACTATATGGAGAAACACCTGGAGTGTGTTCCTCAAAAACCTTCATTTCTTTTACACTGAAGAAAGAAAGACATGAACATCTTAGATGGTGTGATGATGGCGAGTAAATTATCAGGAAATTTTAATTCTGAAGTGAACTAATCATTTAAGTAGTTATTGGTTCAGAGTTTTAATGTCTGAACCAGTGTAACTATTAATTTGACTATTGTCACAATTTTGTTGTTTTTTATTTTATTAATGATCTTTGCTTTGAAGTGTGCAAAACACGTTTCTTTATTTTTTGTTTACCCCTACAGTGTGTTTGTTTTGTTTTATATGGGTGCCACAGTTTTCAATATTTTTAATGTCATTTTATTCTTGTTTAAGCTAAATATCTCTTTATATATCTGCAGAAGCGGTTTCAATCAAGACTGTTACAGTCATCCTCAGTCGCATCCATATCTGGTGCACCCTCTTCATCAGCACCCTGTGCTGTGTCCACCTCTATAATGGCCTCATCAACCTCATGCCCTCCTGCCCTGTCCTCATCAACATCAACACCTCCCACGTCACCTTCATCATCCTCGCCTGTGCAGCCTTCATCATCCTCGCCTGTGCAGCCTTCATCATCCTCGCCTGTGCAGCCTTCATCATCCTCGCCTGTGCAGCCTTCATCATCCTCGCCTGTGCAGCCTTCATCATCCTCGCCTGGGCAGCCTTCATCAGCCTCGCCTGGGCAGCCTTCATCATCCTCGCCTGTGCAGCCTTCATCAGCCTCGCCTGGGCAGCCTTCATCAGCCTTGCCTGGGCAGCCTTCATCATCCTCGCCTGGGCAGCCTTCATCAGCCTCGCCTGGGCAGCCTTCATCAGCCTCGCCTGGGCAGCCTTCATCATCCTCGCCTGGGCAGCCTTCATCAGCCTCGCCTGGGCAGCCTTCATCAGCCTCGCCTGGGCAGCCTTCATCAGCCTCGCCTGGGCAGCCTTCATCATCCTCGCCTGTGCAGCCTTCATCAGCCTCGCCTGGGCAGCCTTCATCAGCCTGGCCTGGGCAGCCTTCATCATCCTCGCCTGGGCAGCCTTCATCAGCCTCGCCTGTGCAGCCTTCATCATCCTCGCCTGTGCAGCCTTCATCAGCCTCGCCTGGGCAGCCTTCATCATCCTCGCCTGTGAAGCCTTCATCAGCCTCGTCTGTGCAGCCTTCATCAGCCTCGCCTGGGCAGCCTTCATCATCCTCGCCTAGGCAGCCTTCATCAGCCTCGCCTGTGCAGCCTTCATCAGCCTCACCTGGGCAGCCTTCATCAGCCTCGCCTGGGCAGCCTTCATCAGCCTCGCCTGGGCAGCCTTCATCAGCCTCGCCTGGGCAGCCTTCATCATCCTCGCCTGTGCAGCCTTCATCAGCCTCGCCTGGGCAGCCTTCATCAGCCTCGCCTGGGCAGCCTTCATCAGCCTCGCCTGGGCAGCCTTCATCATCCTCGCCTGTGCAGCCTTCATCAGCCTCGCCTGGGCAGCCTTCATCATCCTCGCCTGGGCAGCCTTCATCAGCCTCGTCTGTGCAGCCTTCATCAGCCTCGCCTGGGCAGCCTTCATCAGCCTCGCCTGTGCAGCCTTCATCAGCCTCGCCTGTGCAGCCTTCATCAGCCTCGCCTGGGCAGCCTTCATCATCCTCGCCTGTGCAGCCTTCATCAGCCTCGTCTGTGCAGCCTTCATCAGCCTCGCCTGGGCAGCCTTCATCAGCCTCGCCTGGGCAGCCTTCATCAGCCTCGCCTGGGCAGCCTTCATCAGCCTGGCCTGGGCAGCCTTCATCAGCCTCGCCTGTGCAGCCTTCATCAGCCTCGCCTGTGCAGCCTTCATCAGCCTCGCCTGGGCAGCCTTCATCATCCTCGCCTGGGCAGCCTTCATCAGCCTCGCCTGGGCAGCCTTCATCAGCCTCGTCTGTGCAGCCTTCATCATCCTCGCCTGGGCAGCCTTCATCATCCTCGCCTGGGCAGCCTTCATCATCCTCGCCTGGGCAGCCTTCATCATCCTCGCCTGGGCAGCCTTCATCATCCTCGCCTGTGCAGCCTTCATCAGCCTCGCCTGGGCAGCCTTCATCATCCTCGCCTGGGCAGCCTTCATCAGCCTGGCCTGGGCAGCCTTCATCAGCCTGGCCTGGGCAGCCTTCATCATCCTCGCCTGTGCAGCCTTCATCATCCTCACCTGGGCAGCCTTCATCAGCCTCGCCTGGGCAGCCTTCATCAGCCTCGCCTGGGCAGCCTTCATCAGCCTGGCCTGTGCAGCCTTCATCAGCCTCGCCTGTGCAGCCTTCATCAGCCTCGCCTGTGCAGCCTTCATCAGCCTCGCCTGTGCAGCCTTCATCATCCTCGCCTGTGAAGCCCTCATCGCCTTATGCGCAGCATTCATCATCCTCATCCTCGCCTGCTCCACCCTTATCTTCACCTTGTGCTGTGTCAACACCAGTGGTTCACTCATCACAGGTGTCTGAGACACTCTCATGGGAGGTGGGTAGATTCATTTGCTGAATTATTGGGATGGTCGGGGTGTATTGCACTGGTAGAACTAACAATAGATTATATGAAATTATATATCATTTATATTGGTTTGTATTCATCCTCTTCCAGATATCCTCTTTAAGGCCATCAAGAAAAAGACAGGTATGTGACTTGCCATGTGATACTTTATATGCAATTTTTTTTTGCATAATTATGAATTGGCTTGCATAATAGTATCCGCAATATGATGAAACGTAATGTTACAGCAACCACTGCCTTGAGTAAGTGTTAAATTCTCTCATTCAGTATTCCGGAAGTTCCGTCTGTGACACAGACTACAGCGATGTCACAGACTACAGCGATGTTGACTACATACCAAAAATCAGCTCCGATGAATCGGATGGTAGTTCTTCTGGACATGACATGGTCAAAAGTGCTTTGATACATCCAACATCTCCCAACGAGGCAGGTAGTTCATCTGATCAATTTATGACCGCACCATCACCAAAAAAGATGAAATGCCAATCTAAAGAGACAAACACTTTGTCTGGTGAAAAGACTTTTATTCAGTCAATGCCATCACCAAAGCAGGAACGCAAGGCGTACAACAAGAAGCAGTATTGCCTTTATTGCTCTAAGCCATATTCAAAAATGGCAAGACACCTTGAATTTGTCCATCGCAACGAAGTGGGGGTTGTAAAGGCAATAGCATTTCCAAAACATTCCAAAGAAAGACAAGTCCAGTTAAACCTCCTTAGAAAAAGGGGCAACTTTGCCCACAACACAGATGTGGTGAGACAAGGACATGGGGAGATGATTGCCTGCTACCGTCCAAAAAATAGACAAAGAGCCAAAGAATTTATTCACTGCATTTACTGCCAAGGGCTTTACAACAAGCATAGCCTTTGGAAGCATATCAAAAACTGTCCCCTTAAACCTAAAGAGGATGATGCCCAGGGCAGGAAAAGAGTTCGATCTCTGTGTGCTTTAAACACACCAGTTGGCTTAGAAGTGAGCAAAGGTTTCAAGAAAATACTGTCCTTTATGAACTATGATGAAGTTTCGCGTGTAGTTCATACTGACAGATGCATCATGCAGCTGGGGGAGCACATGTTCAACAGGATGGGGTCTGATGTGACCAAACATGACTACATCAGACAGAAGATGAGAGAAGTAGGCAGACTTCTTCTTGAAGCAAGGAAGATTACCCCACTGAGAACAATGGTAGACTTCTTCATACCAGCAAACTTCAAACATGTCATAGCAGCTGTTAAAGTTTTATGTGGCTACAATGAAGAGAAAAACTCCTACCGCATTCCTTCTTTAGCTCTCAAACTTGGGCATTCTTTAAACAAGGTCTGTAGCATTGTTGAGAGCAATGCCATGATGTATGGAGATCATGATCGTGCTGAATGCGCCCGAGACTTCAGGAAAATACACCAGGCAAGGTGGAATGAGTACATTTCTGCTGGTGCTATAACTACATTGAAAGAAGCCAAGTGGAACACACCACAGATCATTCCTTTCACTCAGGATGTCAAAGTCCTGCACACACATCTTGAAAAGAAACACGATGGGCTCCTAAGTAAGCTCAGAACTTGCCCTTCTGCTGACAGCTACTCTGCTCTAGCCAAGGTCACACTGTCCCAGGTCATCCTGTTCAACCGAAGGAGAGAAGGTGAGGTATCCCGGATGCTTTTGTCAGCTTTTAAAAGTAGGGATTCTTCTGAGCTACACAAAGACATTGCCATCTGTCTGTCTGAGTTTGAGAGGAAGCTGTGTCTGCACTTCACAAGAGTTGAGATCCGGGGTAAACGAGGCAGAAAGGTTCCTGTGCTCCTCAAGCCTTCCATGGTTTCTGCCATGGAGCTGCTCGTTGAAACGCGGGAGCTTTGTGGTGTTCCAGCAGAGAATCCCTTTATGTTTGCCAGATGTGGAGCAATGTCAGCCTACAGAGGTGGAGAGTGCATCAACAAAGCTGCTTGCGAATGTGGCATAAAGAACCCTGAAGCACTGTCATCAACTAGGCTCAGGAAACACATAGCAACCATGTCTAAAATTCTTAACCTTGATGAGAATGAAGCAGACCAACTGGCTGATTTCCTTGGTCACGATATCAGAATCCACAGACAGTATTACCGGTTACCAGAGGGAACACTGCAGCTGGCAAAAATGAGTAAAGTCCTAATGGCCATGGAGAAAGGAACACTGTCTGACTACAAAGGAAAGAAACTTGATGACATTGAAATTGACCCAAATGGTATGAGTATATTTAGTCTGTGTGTATCTGTGCTGTACTTATTTGCAAAACACATCATGTCACAGATACTAAGTATAAGCAATATAGTGTTAATTTTATTGTCATTTAATTATTTAGAGCAACTTGAGGCCCAAGGTGATTCCATGTCAAGTGATGAGGAGGACTACAGTGACCTATCTCAGACAACAGCACCAGCAGAGACTGATCGACCTGTTCAACCTGTTCAATCTGATCAACCTGTTCAACCTGTTCAATCTGATCAATCTGTTTCACAGGTGGATCAATGTAAGAAAAATCTCTAAACTGCACAAACAACAATAATCAAATA
This sequence comes from Rhinichthys klamathensis goyatoka, assembly GCF_029890125.1. Taxonomy (NCBI): domain Eukaryota; kingdom Metazoa; phylum Chordata; class Actinopteri; order Cypriniformes; family Leuciscidae; genus Rhinichthys; species Rhinichthys klamathensis. The sequence continues at coordinate 1,348,581 of NW_026607054.1, read as the reverse complement.
AACATGAATTAGCTCCAAGCAGCAATATCCAGCCAAATTCAAATAATCAACACATGAGGACACAATCTTGATTTGGTCTTTACTCACCGATTTAGTTGTAATGAGAATTTACTTTTTAACTATTTCATAGGTTCTTCACACGCTCCAAAAAAGAAATGGGAGGACAGTGAGGTAAAAGCAGTAGAGAGACACATGATGAAGTTCATCAAGACATGCAAAGTTCCTGGTAAGCAAGACTGTGAAAGATGCATTCACGCAGAGCCAGAAGCTTTGAAGCAGCGAACATGGACTGGTGTGAAAAATTATGTGCGGAACAGGATCACGACTCTTAAAAGAAAGGGTGGTTTGTAGGGAGCCATCAACACTTCAACACTTTGCATATTATGCTCTTTTTGTAAGAAATTGAGCTTAATTAAAAGAAATGAGGATAAAGGTGTAGAAATATTCTGAGGATGGAATGAAACAGAATATAAAGTGAAAAGTTAGAGTATAAGAAAGCTAATGAAGAAGTAGAGGATAGTAATATAGTCTAATTTCATTTATTCAGTTTTCTTTGTTCAGTTGCAATGAAGTTGGATGGAATGTCATGTTAAACTTTTTGATATTTCTGTTATAGAGGGAGGAGAGAATGTAAAGATGATAAAGTGAAGAGTGATTAGCTGTGTTGGACATGGGCTGTGGCTGGATGTAACCGATCGGTGAGAGTTGCCGTGTGGAGGCGGGAGGAGCTGAAAACTGAGACGTGAGTTTGACACTTTCTGCTTCCCGTAGTGACGCTTGCGCTGTGTTTGCATACTTTACCACAGCTGAAGTGGAATAAATGCATTATTTGCCAAATACACCGATATTTCAGAGACATTTTGATTCAATACATGTACTGCTTAATACAGCGTCTGTTTGTACAAGAATATAGTTCAACATAAGCCTAAATCCCAATGAAGTGGGGTCTACATTGTATCAGTTTTATTTTGATAACCATGACAATATAACATCGCGACTACATGAAAAGAGCTTTCACTGTTATAAAAAACAGATTTGTGCGGTGGATTCGGCAAATCGTGGATCAGTTGTGTCGTCATCAGAGCTCGTGAGTCGCTCTGGAGAAAGTGCTCTGGCTGAGTCCTGCTCTCGAATCGCTCTCGCCGTACTCTGAGACCATACGTCACAGTCACGGGGCGTCGCTGTCTGAAGCCGTACACAAGCTCTAACCGTCATGCACTGCTCAAGTCAGCCGTCTGTGCAGCGCTGTCCAACAAGTTCAACAAGCATAAAGCTCTCCTCCCTCTTTACATCATCTTTATATTCTCCTCCCTCTTTACATCCCCTTTACATTCTCCTCCCTCTTTACATCTGTAAAGTAAAGGGGATGTAAAGAGAAGGAGTGAATGTAAAGAGGAGAGAATGTAAAGAGGATGTAAAGAGGGAGGAGAGAATGTAAAGAGGATGTAAAGAGGGAGGAGAGAATGTAAAGAGGATGTAAAGAGGGAGGAGAGAATGTAAAGGGGATGTAAAGAGGGAGGAGAGAATGTAAAGGGGGTGTAAAGAGGGAGGAGAGAATGTAAAGAGGAGAGAATGTAAAGAGGATGTAAAGAGGGAGGAGAGAATGTAAAGAGGGAGGAGAGAATGTAAAGGGGATGTAAAGAGGAGGAGTGAATGTAAAGAGAGAATGTAAAGAGGATGTAAAGAGGGAGGAGAGAATGTAAAGAGGATGTAAAGAGGGAGGAGAGAATGTAAAGAGGATGTAAAGAGGGAGGAGAGAATGTAAAGGGGGTGTAAAGAGGAGGAGTGAATGTAAAGAGGAGAGAATGTAAAGAGGATGTAAAGAGGGAGGAGAGAATGTAAAGAGGATGTAAAGAGGGAGGAGAGAATGTAAAGAGGATGTAAAGAGGGAGGAGAGAATGTAAAGGGGATGTAAAGAGGGAGGAGAGAATGTAAAGGGGGTGTAAAGAGGGAGGAGAGAATGTAAAGAGGGAGGAGAGAATGTAAAGGGAATGTAAAGAGGGAGGAGATAATGTAAAGGATGTAAAGAGGGAGGAGAGAATGTAAAGGGAATGTAAAGAGGGAGGAGATAATGTAAAGGATGTAAAGAGGGAGGAGAGAATGTAAAGGGAATGTAAAGAGGGAGGAGATAATGTAAAGGATGTAAAGAGGGAGGAGAGAATGTAAAGGGAATGTAAAGAGGGAGGAGAGAATGTAATGGATGTAAAGAGGGAGGAGAGAATGTAAAGAGGAAGGAGAGAATGTAAAGAGGGAGGAGATAATGTAAAGGATGTAAAGAGGGAGGAGAGAATGTAAAGAGGGAGGAGAGAATGTAAAGAGGGAGGAGATAATGTAAAGGATGTAAAGAGGGAGGAGAGACTGTAAAGAGGGAGGAGAGAATGTAAAGAGCATGTAAAGAGGGAGGAGAGAATGTAAAGGGGATGTAAAGAGGGAGGAGAGAATGTAAAGAGGGAGGAGAGAAGAGAATGTAAAGAGGGAGGAGAGAATGTAAAGGGGATGTAAAGAGGGAGGAGAGAATGTAAAGAGGGAGGAGAGAATGTAAAGGGGATGTAAAGAGGGAGGAGAGAATGTAAAGAGGGAGGAGAGAATGTAAAGGATGTAAAGAGGGAGGAGAGAATGTAAAGGATGTAAAGAGGGAGGAGAGAATGTAAAGGATGTAAAGAGGGAGGAGAGAATGTAAAGGGGATGTAAAGAGGGAGGAGAGAATGTAAAGAGGGAGAAGAGAATGTAAAGAGGGAGGAGAGAATGTAAAGAGGGAGGAGATAATGTAAAGGGGATGTAAAGAGGGAGGAGAGAATGTAAAGGGGATGTAAAGAGGGAGGAGAGAATGTAAAGAGGGAGGAGAGATTGTAAAGAGGGAGGAGAGAATGTAAAGGATGTAAAGAGGGAGGAGAGAATGTAAAGAGGGAGGAGAGAATGTAAAGAGGATGTAAAGAGGGAGGAGAGAATGTAAAGAGGATGTAAAGAGGGAGGAGAGGATGTGAAGAGGGAGGAGAGAATGTAAAGAGGGAGAAGAGAATGTAAAGAGGGAGGAGAGAATGTAAAGGGGATGTAAAGAGGGAGGAGAGAATGTAAAGAGGGAGAAGAGGATGTAAAGAGGGATGAGAATGTAAAGGGGATGTAAAGAGGGAGGAGAGAATGTAAAGAGGGAGGAGAGAATGTAAAGAGGGAGGAGAGAATGTAAAGAGGGAGAAGAGAATGTAAAGCGGGAGGAGAGAATGTAAAGAGGGAGGAGATAATATAAAGAGGATGTAAAGAGGGAGGAGAGAATGTAAAGAGGGAGGAGGGAACGTAAAGAGGGAGGAGAGAATGTAAAGAGGATGTAAAGAGGGAGGAGAGAATGTAAAGAGGATGTAAAGAGGGAGGAGAGAATGTAAAGAGGGAGGAGAGAATGTAAAGAGGGAGAAGAGAATGTAAAGAGGGAGGAGAGAATGTAAAGGGGATGTAAAGAGGGAGGAGAGAATGTAAAGAGGGAGGAGAGAATGTAAAGAGGGAGGAGAGAATGTAAAGAGGGAGGAGAGAATGTAAAGAGGGGGGAGAGAATGTAAAGAGGGAGAAGAGAATGTAAAGAGGGAGGAGAGAATGTAAAGAGGGAGGAGATAATGTAAAGAGGATGTAAAGAGGGAGGAGAGAATGAATGTAAAGAGGGAGGAGAGAATGTAAAGAGGGAGGAGAGAATGTAAAGGGGGATGAGAATGTAAAGGGGATGTAAAGAGGGAGGAGAGAATGTAAAGAGGGAGGAGAGAATGTAAAGAGGGAGGAGAGAATGTAAAGAGGGAGGAGAGAATGTAAAGAGGGAGGAGAGAATGTAAAGAGGGAGAAGAGAATGTAAAGAGGGAGGAGAGAATGTAAAGAGGGAGGAGATAATATAAAGAGAATGTAAAGAGGGAGGAGAGAATGTAAAGAGGGAGGAGAGAATATAAAGAGAATGTAAAGAGGGAGGAGAGGATGTAAAGAGGGAGGAGAGAATGTAAAGGGGATGTAAAGAGGGAGGAGAGAATGTAAAGAGGGAGAAGAGGATGTAAAGAGGGATGAGAATGTAAAGGGGATGTAAAGAGGGAGGAGAGAATGTAAAGAGGGAGGAGAGAATGTAAAGAGGGAGGAGAGAATGTAAAGAGGGAGGAGAGAATGTAAAGAGGGAGAAGAGAATGTAAAGAGGGAGGAGAGAATATAAAGAGGATGTAAAGAGGGAGGAGAGAATGTAAAGAGGGAGGAGAGAATGTAAAGAGGATGTAAAGAGGGAGGAGAGAATGAATGTAAAGAGGGAGGAGAGAATGTAAAGAGGGAGGAGAGAATGTAAAGAGGGAGGAGAGAATGTAAAGAGGGAGGAGAGAATGTAAAGAGGGAGGAGAGAATGTAAAGAGGGAGAAGAGAATGTAAAGAGGGAGGAGAGAATGTAAAGAGGGAGGAGATAATATAAAGAGGATGTAAAGAGGGAGGAGAGAATTTAAAGAGGGAGGAGAGAATGTAAAGAGGATGTAAAGAGGGAGGAGAGAATGTAAAGAGGGGGGAAAGAATGTAAAGAGGGAGGAGAGAATGTAAAGGGGATGTGAAGAGGGAGGAGAGAATGTAAAGGGGATGTAAAGAGGGAGGAGAGAATGTAAAGGGGATGTGAAGAGGGAGGAGAGAATGTAAAGGGGATGTAAAGAGGGAGGAGAGAATGTAAAAGATGTAAAGAGGGAGGAGAATGTAAAGGGGATGTAAAGAGGGAGGAGAATATAAAGATGATGTAAAGAGGGAGGAGAGCTTTATGCTTGTTGAACTTGTTGGACAGCGCTGCACAGACGGCTGACTTGAGCAGTGCATGACGGTTAGAGCTTGTGTACGGCTTCAGACAGCGACGCCCCGTGACTGTGACGTATGGTCTCAGAGTACGGCGAGAGCGATTCGAGAGCAGGACTCAGCCAGAGCAGTTTCTCCAGAGCGACTCACGAGCTCTGATGACGACACAACTGATCCACGATTTGCCGAATCCACCGCACAAATCTGTTTTTTATAACAGTGAAAGCTCTTTTCATGTAGTCGCGATGTTATATTGTCATGGTTATCAAAATAAAACTGATACAATGTAGACCCCACTTCATTGGGATTTAGGCTTATGTTGAACTATATTCTTGTACAAACAGACGCTGTATTAAGCAGTACATGTATTGAATCAAAATGTCTCTGAAATATCGGTGTATTTGGCAAATAATGCATTTATTCCACTTCAGCTGTGGTAAAGTATGCAAACACAGCGCAAGCGTCACTACGGGAAGCAGAAAGAGTCAAACTCACGTCTCAGTTTTCAGCTCCTCCCGCCTCCACACGGCAACTCTCACCGATCGGTTACATCCAGCCACAGCCCATGTCCAACACAGCTAATGTAAAGGATGAAAGAGGGAGGAGTGAAGGTAAAGAGGGAGAAAATGGGGAGGAGTGAAGGTAAAGAGGATGGAAAAGAGGGAGGAGTGAAGGTAAACAGGTTGAAAAGAGGGAGGAGTGAAGGTAAACAGGTTGAAAAGAGGGAGGAGTAAAGGTAAAGAGGATGGAAAAGAGGGAGGATTGAAGGTAAAGAGGGAGAAAATGGGGGAGGAGTGAAGGTAAAGAGGATGGAAAAGAGGGAGGAGTGAAGGTAAAGAGGGAGAAAAGAGGGAGGAGTGAAGGTAAAGAGGATGGAAAAGAGGGAGGAGTGAAGGTAAAGAGGGAGAAAATGGGGGAGGAGTGAAGGTAAAGAGGATGGAAAAGAGGGAGGAGTGAAGGTAAAGAGGGAGAAAAGAGGGAGGAGTGAAGGTAAAGAGGATGGAAAAGAGGGAGGAGTGAAGGTAAAGAGGGAGAAAATGGGGGAGGAGTGAAGGTAAAGAGGATGGAAAAGAGGGAGGAGTGAAGGTAAAGAGGGAGAAAATGGGGAGGAGTGAAGGTAAAGAGGATGGAAAAGAGGGAGGAGTGAAGGTAAAGAGGTTGAAAAGAGGGAGGAGTGAAGGTAAAGAGGGAGGAGTGAAGGTAAAGGAGGAGGTAGAGATTTTGATGGGTGGATGGAGGAAATATCGAGGATGGTTGTGCACTGAGAATCATTCCCACCTCCAAGTTAATTGATTTTTCATTGTTCTTTTTTTTTTTTTTTATGTTTTTGAATTTCTGTCATTAACTGCAATGTGTACTTTCAACACAATGTGTTCAAGACTGTTAATATTAAAGAGTCATTTAATTGGAGTGTGTGTCACTCGAGTCCCCAAAGAGTCATTTAATCGGAGTGTGTGTGTCTCTCAAGTCCCCAAAGAGTCATTTACTTGGAGTGTGTGTCTCTCAAGTCCCGAAAGAGTCATTTAATCGGAGTGTGTGTGTCTCTCAAGTCCCCAAAGAGTCATTTAATCGGAGTGTGTGTGTCTCTCAAGTCCCCAAAGAGTCATTTAATCGGAGTGTGTGTGTGTGTGTGTGTGTCTCTCAAGTCCCCAAAGAGTCATTTAATCGGAGTGTGTGTGTCTCTCAAGTCCCCAAAGAATCATTTAATCAGAGTGTGTGTGTGTGTCTCTCAAGTCCCCAAAGAGTCATTTAATCGGAGTGTGTGTGTGTGTCTCTCAAGTCCCCAAAGAGTCATTTAATCGGAGTGTGTGTGTCTCTCAAGTCCCCAAAGAGTCATTTAATCGGAGTGTGTGTGTGTCTCTCAAGTCCCCAAAGAGTCATTTAATCGGAGTGTGTGTGTCTCTCAAGTCCCCAAAGAGTCATTTAATCGGAGTGTGTGTGTGTCTCTCAAGTCCCCAAAGAATCATTTAATCGGAGTGTGTGTGTCTCTCAAGTCCCCAAAGAGTCATTTAATCGGAGTGTGTGTGTCTCTCAAGTCCCCAAAGAGTCATTTAATCGGAGTGTGTGTGTCTCTCAAGTCCCCAAAGAGTCATTTAATCGGAGTGTGTGTGTGTCTATCAAGTCCCCAAAGAGTCATTTAATTGAAGTGTGTGTTTTTTTTGTTTGTTTTTTGGACAATTACTACACTTTACAGAAGAACATGACTAATGTGTTAAAGCCCCAGTGAGTTAGCCTGGCTCCGCCCTCCTACGCACTTCCGCTCAATTTTATTTTCCTTCAGTACTACGTCTGGGATTGTGCTGTAGACTTTGGTTTCCAGAAATAATTTTTTTACCGGTCCAATCAGCGAACAGAGGGAGTGGCTGAGAACGATGACGTTGATGTAGCGCGTCAGTTTGAGTTGGAGTTCAGTAATGGCAGCGGAGAAAGACGTGAGAAAATCTATTCGGTCCGTTGTTGCAAAACTGCCGAATATCCAGAAGTTAAAGCCGGAGCAAGATCAATGTTTGCTAAGTGTTGTTGGTGGCCATGATGTTGTGGCCCTCCTCCCCAAGGGGTTCGGGAAAAGTTTAATTTTCCAGCTCACTCCGCTAGTGGTGAATGAGTTAGCTAAGGCGAACGATAGGATGCAAAGCCGATAGTTGTTGTCGTCTCCTCTTGTTGCACTAATGGAGGACCAAGTGAGGGAGGCAGAAAGGTTAGGAGTTGGTGCTGGGCAGCTCGGCGTGCACGATGATCACTGTACAGCATTTGCGGCAGATCCGAAACGACCGCAGCGGCGTATTGTTAATGATTACACCCAGCTTCGACAGTTGACTGAATACATCACTGTCCTTAGTGTCAAATAAACATTTAGAATTTAGAATTGTTCCTTGAACTCTTAAATTCGATGAACAAAACATGCAGCTCTCGTTGACAGACATCTTATTCTAAACATAATCCTCTGATCATTCGGACTTGTTTTTTTATTGCTTAAAACAATACACAAGTAATAACAGAAAACATAATACAAAAACAAACAAAAAATAATAATAAAAACAAAACAAAAATAAAACAGTAGGAGGATAATATAAAATAAACATGAACAAGTTAAGAGAATTACATGACACTGAAAAAGGAAAATAATTACAAACAGTTAATGTTTTTAAGGCTTTTTTTGTTCTCAGACAACTTAATTGAAAAGAGGTATTTTTAAAATTCTTTCACAAATATAAGAAAGAGAGGTTTAGCATTTAGATATTTAGATTTATGAATATGGAATTCGGACTTGTTGTTTCCAGCCGGTTACGGCGCATGACATACGTCACGACCACACGTTAGCGATTGGCTATGGCAGATCCTGAGTGACGCTGGGCAGATCCAATAGTTTTGAACTTTAACAGAGAACCCGCCTACAAGGAAGTAAACGTTTCTCAATGGAGCGAGGCCAGACTCTCTGTACAAATGAAATGTACGAGAGTCTGGTAGAACCAGGCTACCAGTGAGTAGCCAAAGACTCAAGATGTTTTTGTGATAATGATTATTTTGCAGTCGATGCTAAATTAACTAGAGGGATGCAGGCCGTGGTCTTAGAAAAACTATTTAGGCTATATATATATATATTAGTTTGCGTGCCGTGTGCTCGGCTGCTTGCTGTGTTGTGATCGTAATTATACGATCACGCGAGAGAGAAAGTAGATGTGTGCAGTTTCAGCCGTCCTCCTCTGATTGTGATGTGATCGAAATAACAAACAAAACAATTTTGTAAAATGATATATGAATCATTTTTATTTTATCATATATCATTTTACAAAACTTT
>NW_026607054.1:1272500-1335000 GCF_029890125.1 Rhinichthys klamathensis goyatoka | reverse complement strand
ACATCGCCGATTTCTTATCGTGACTGAGCTGAAGTGGCTTTCGGTTCATTTTTTGTGATGCGCAGTGACAGATATACTGTTTTTGTCGTTAGCCTATATGAATACAAGTTTACAGTTTTGAACGATGTAAGCTACTCTACTCTTATCTGTATGACCAAAAAATTACGGGGGGGATTAAAATAATTCAGCAGAAGCAGGGATGTTTAGACCAGAAGGAAATCCCAATCCCCCCTGGCAAATCACACTTTACTTAAAACCATGTTTTTTAAAACTCTAGGTTGTAGGGAACAGACCTCTCTGCCATGCGCGCGCACGGTTTGGAGCACAATATCTGTCTCGCATGCACGCTCGCTCTAGATAGATTACGGGATATTTTAACTAATTTGCGGTATAACTAGTCGATCACGAGTGGCTCAACAGGTAGATCTATAGATAAACTATATCTTTTAGGAATTTGACCGACCGGGTTGACACTTCAGCGGGAGAAATCGGGGGTGTGGCGTGAGAGCGTGAGATTTGGGTCAATTGCGTGAGTCTCACGCTCAGTGCGTGAGAGTTGGCAGCCCTGAAAAAAAAAAAAAATATATATATATAGGCTATATATAATAATTTTTTTTACAGAACTGCTTTTGAAATTACGATTGGTAGCCTATTATTATACAGATGCAAAGTCGTTCTGTTGGATACTATTTTGTTCCTTAGTGTAAAATGGAAATGCATGATAATTGTATTTTATAAATATAAGCAAAAAAAACTGTATGGTGTAACAGAGTTTTAGAGCTAGACAAATCTAAATAAATATAAAATTTACAGCAGACCATGTTTGTGCGGGATTTGAACCCGTGTCATCTTGATGATGAACCCTAAGTTCTACCGCTCGGCTATGAATTTACTCACTGAGAAATACCCAAACGTCTGTTTCTCACATGAGCGATTTTTTCATTTAGCCTGTGAGTGTAGGCCTATACTTTAGCCTTTTACAGTTTTAAAAGATTATATCTTATCTGTATGACCAACAATTACGGAGTAGGCTATAAATGTTTGTTGTAGGCTTATTTGGAAATTACCATAACTTGTAGTATTTCATCCTTATAGGCTACAGACATTAGCCCCACTTACGTTTTGCTAAATGTCCCTTTGCGCCACCTGGCGGTCATTTCGCGAACGACTTTGAAATGCGACTGGTTTATTTTTACCGCGGTGGATGGCTAAAAATGTGCTTTTGGCTTTCATTTATATTTTGATTGTTTGTATATATATATACACTACCGTTCAAAAGTTTGGGTTCGGTACGATTTTAAATACTTTTAAAAGAATTCTCTTCTGCTAACCATGGCTGCGCTTATTTGATTAAAAATACAACAAAAATCAGTTATAGTATTAAATATTATTCCAGTGTAAATCAGCTGTTTTCTGTGTGAATATATAGTAAAGTGTAATTTATTCCTGTGATCAAAGCTGAATTTTCAGCATCACCAGTGTCAGTGTCTTCAGTGTCAAATGATCCTTCACAAATCAGTATAATATGAGGATTTGATGCTCAAGAAACATTTATTATTATTATCAATGTTGAAACAGTTGTTGGTCTGTCAGTTGTACAGTTTTTTTTGTTTTTTTTAGGATTCTTTGATGAATAGGAAGTTCATAAGACTTTTGTAACATTATAAATGTCTTTACTGTCACTTTCGATCAAATTAATTATTCCTTGATAAATAAAAGTATTGATTTCTTTCCTCCAAAAAATAAAAATAAAATTCTCACTGACTCCAAACTTTTGAACGGTAGTGTATATATATATATATATATATGTGTGTGTGTGTGTGTGTGTATACATATTTATTTATTTATATATATATATTGTCCTTGCATTCTTTCTTGTGTGACACCACTGAATGAAAGGCTCATTAGTATGCAGTCTGCTCAGGTGAGAACTGCCTAATTATTCATGAGGGGGTTGGGCCGTTCCGCCCATCCGCATATTGCCTTTGCAAACAAAAAAATGTTTTTCACAATTTAAAACAATCTATTGTTTTATGTGAATGATTAGGCAGAATGATTTTCAGATCAATTCGAAGCAAAAACTCTAGGCGACAACATCCACTAGTCAAAAGTCTTGTGGACAGATATTTAGTATGTTATTTGTGGCCTTATATTAGAAACTTTATTTTTTAGTTTTTTCAAAAACCACGCATAAACAATATTCTCTCAAAAATACAAACATGTATTAACATGTTGTTCACATATTATGGTAGCCCTGTGTGTGCTATATAGAGTGTAATTTCACCTGTGCCATTAATATGTTTATAAGCAACTGAAAAAAGCAGAAATGTCAGAGCATGCCAAAACATCTCAAGGACCCTGAAAACACCTCAGACCCCAGAGGGTTAAAAGACAGTTCACATAATTTGATTAAGCCAGCTGAACATTTTCAGTGCAGCCAGTCAATATAAGAGTTTTGACCCGGTATTGTGCGACAGCTGTTCGGTTGCGTTGGGTTTCCCCCTATTGATGGCAGTTTTATTTCATTTTATCTTGGTTGAGTATATATTTTTAAAAACGTTAAAAAAATTAAATTTCAATTTGAAATAAAGTTTCATATTAATTTAATGCAAAGTTAGATTACCCGAATGATCCATAAATAATTTCTGTTATCTTATATACTATGCTGTAACATAGTGGTATTTAATTTATTTAGTATTTGTCTTGAAATAATATTAAAGATAATTTTTTAAAAATCTATAATTGGTCTAGTAGTTATAAACAAGCTTCCTGAACTATGCATCAGCTCTACAGTCTCAGAGCCTCTCTCGGACAGAAAGCCATTCAAACCATAGAGAAGTGTGAACGACGTGTGTTAATGGGAGTCGCAGTTCCTGCTCCAGCCTACAGGAGCGCTGCTGAGTATGGGCTTAAACACACACGTCACACACATATCCAGGTCCCCACTTGGTCAAAAATTTACAAAATTAACCAGAGCGTTTTTTATCTGATTTTAACATGTTTTAAAGCATGACCAACAGGGGACTTGAAAAATGTCCCCACTTGCCTCGGAGGTCCCCTGTTGGTGAGTGTGTAACAACACCAAGGTCCCCTGTTAGACACTCTCACACACACACACACACACACACACACATCGATTATAGATAGTGTACATTAAACGCTGTTTTCCGCTGCCTTTTACCAGAAACTTCACCAGCTGTATTTACATGTAACTGTAACTGTAACTCTTATCTACTGTAACTCTGATCTACTGTAACTCTTATTTTATACAGACAAACATAAACCCTCTTCTGTCTCTAGGCTGATGGATGTGGCCCGTAAACTGGATAAAGCCGAGCGCGAGCCGCTGTCCAGATGTGCGGTGTTCTTCAAGAAGTTCGATCACCACGGTTACGCTGCCGAGATCTATAACAAAATGGGTGATCTGAAGGCACTGGTGCAGCTTCATGTGGACACGAGACACTGGGATGAGGTGTGTGTGTGTGTGTGTGGGTGTGTGTGTGTGTGAGCGTGTGTGTCTGCGTGAGCGCGTGTGTGTGTGTGTGTGTGTGTGTGTGTGTGTGTGTGTGTCAAGTCAAGTCACCTTTATTTATACAGCGCTTTTTACAATGCATATTGTTTCAAAGCAGCTTTACAGAGATAACAGGGAAATAATGCAACAGAGTTTGTTTCTAGAAGAGAATAGCGTCACAGTCCGGCTTAAGTAAGTTCAGAGATGGTGCATTTCTGTTGTTAAAAAGTTATTAATTTAGTTAATTTACATGTATAGCCGCTCTGGAGAAAACTGTGATGTCATCGTCCAGCTCAGTTCAGTTCTCATATAATGCTGTCAATGCAGGCAGAAAAAATTATATCGTGGAATATTAAATGTCCCCGACTAAGCAAGCCGACAGTGGAACCAAAACTCCATCAGTGACAGAATTTACCTAAACCTTGGCGGAACCCAGACTCAGTCGCTCAGTTCTCCTCTGGCCAATGAACGAACAGTGTATGATTATGATTCAGGCATTACAGGTCAGAGGTCAGATTGGATCAGAACATTCAGAATATTTTCCAGTTTCATCTGGTTGAAAATCTAGAATCACAGAAGAACTGTAAGAACTGTAGAATCATTAGTGCTTGTACAGCACTTTGGTCAGTCCTGTGGCTGTTTTAAATGTGCTTTATAAATAAAAGAACTGAAGAGTCACACCGGTATGGAGACGAGTTTGAGGATCAGTGCCGATGGCTGTCGTGTCGATGAGGCCTTACAGAGGAGAGTCTAGTGGACACAATCTCTGCTGACACTTCAGGGATGCGTTGTGGTCGTGTCTAGGTGCAGGTCCTCCATCTGATCTGGATACGGCCCGGATCTGGCTGACTACATCATGTGTTGTGGTCGTGTCTAGGTGCAGGTCCACCATCTGATCTGGATACGGGCCGGATCCGGCTGACTACATCATGTGTTGTGGTCGTGTCTAGGTGCAGGTCCTCCATCTGATCTGGATACGGCCCGGATCCGGCTGACTACATCATGTGTTGTGGTCGTGTCTAGGCGCAGGTCCTCCATCTGATCTGGATACGGGCCGGATCCGGCTGACTACATCATGTGTTGGGGTCGTGTCTAGGTGCAGGTCCACCATCTGATCTGGATACGGGCCGGATCCGGCTGACTTCATCATGTGTTGTGGTCGTGTCTAGGTGCAGGTCCTCCATCTGATCTGGATACGGGCCGGATCCGGCTGACTTCATCATGTGTTGTGGTCGTGTCTAGGTGCAGGTCCACCATCTGATCTGGATACGGGCCGGATCCGGCTGACTTCATCATGTGTTGTGGTCGTGTCTAGGTGCAGGTCCTCCATCTGATCTGGATACGGGCCGGATCCGGCTGACTACATCATGTGTTGTGGTCGTGTCTAGGTGCAGGTCCTCCATCTGATCTGGATACGGGCCGGATCCGGCTGACTACATCATGTGTTGTGGTCGTGTCTAGGCGCAGGTCCTCCATCTGATCTGGATACGGGCCGGATCCGGCTGACTACATCATGTGTTGGGGTCGTGTCTAGGTGCAGGTCCACCATCTGATCTGGATACGGGCCGGATCCGGCTGACTTCATCATGTGTTGTGGTCGTGTCTAGGTGCAGGTCCTCCATCTGATCTGGATACGGGCCGGATCCGGCTGACTTCATCATGTGTTGTGGTCGTGTCTAGGTGCAGGTCCACCATCTGATCTGGATACGGGCCGGATCCGGCTGACTTCATCATGTGTTGTGGTCGTGTCTAGGCGCAGGTCCACCATCTGATCTGGATACGGGCCGGATCCGGCTGACTTCATCATGTGTTGTGGTCGTGTCTAGGTGCAGGTCCTCCATCTGATCTGGATACGGGCCGGATCCGGCTGACTTCATCATGTGTTGTGGTCGTGTCTAGGCGCAGGTCCTCCATCTGATCTGGATACGGGCCGGATCCGGCTGACTTCATCATGTGTTGTGGTCGTGTCTAGGCGCAGGTCCTCCATCTGATCTGGATACGGCCCGGATCCGGCTGACTACATCATGTGTTGTGGTCGTGTCTAGGCGCAGGTCCTCCATCTGATCTGGATACGGCCCGGATCCGGCTGACTACATCATGTGTTGTGGTCGTGTCTAGGCGCAGGTCCTCCATCTGATCTGGATACGGGCCGGATCCGGCTGACTTCATCATGTGTTGTGGTCGTGTCTAGGCGCAGGTCCTCCATCTGATCTGGATACGGGCCGGATCCGGCTGACTACATCATGTGTTGTGGTCGTGTCTAGGTGCAGGTCCTCCATCTGATCTGGATACGGGCCGGATCCGGCTGACTTCATCATGTGTTGTGGTCGTGTCTAGGCGCAGGTCCTCCATCTGATCTGGATACGGGCCGGATCCGGCTGACTACATCATGTGTTGTGGTCGTGTCTAGGTGCAGGTCCACCATCTGATCTGGATACGGCCCGGATCCGGCTGACTACATCATGTGTTGTGGTCGTGTCTAGGTGCAGGTCCTCCATCTGATCTGGATACGGGCCGGATCCGGCTGACTACATCATGTGTTGTGGTCGTATCTAGACGCAGGTCCACCATCTGATCTGGATACGGCCCGGATCCGGCTGACTTCATCATGCGTTGTGGTCGTATCTAGACGCAGGTCCTCCATCTGATCTGGATACGGGCCGGATCCGGCTGACTACATCATGTGTTGTGGTCGTATCTAGACGCAGGTCCACCATCTGATCTGGATACGGCCCGGATCCGGCTGACTTCATCATGTGTTGTGGTCGTATCTAGACGCAGGTCCACCATCTGATCTGGATACGGCCCGGATCCGGCTGACTACATCATGTGTTGTGGTCGTATCTAGACGCAGGTCCTCCATCTGATCTGGATACGGGCCGGATCCGGCTGACTACATCATGTGTTGTGGTCGTATCTAGACGCAGGTCCACCATCTGATCTGGATACGGCCCGGATCCGGCTGACTTCATCATGTGTTGTGGTCGTATCTAGACGCAGGTCCACCATCTGATCTGGATACGGCCCGGATCCGGCTGACTACATCATGTGTTGTGGTCGTATCTAGACGCAGGTCCTCCATCTGATCTGGATACGGGCCGGATCCGGCTGACTACATCATGTGTTGTGGTCGTATCTAGACGCAGGTCCACCATCTGATCTGGATACGGCCCGGATCCGGCTGACTTCATCATGCGTTGTGGTCGTATCTAGACGCAGGTCCTCCATCTGATCTGGATACGGCCCGGATCCGGCTGACTACATCATGTGTTGTGGTCGTGTCTAGGCGCAGGTCCTCCATCTGATCTGGATACGGGCCGGATCCGGCTGACTTCATCATGTGTTGTGGTCGTGTCTAGGCGCAGGTCCTCCATCTGATCTGGATACGGGCCGGATCCGGCTGACTTCATCATGTGTTGTGGTCGTGTCTAGGCGCAGGTCCACCATCTGATCTGCATACGGGCCGGATCCGGCTGACTACATCATGTGTTGTGGTCGTGTCTAGGTGCAGGTCCACCATCTGATCTGGATACGGCCCGGATCCGGCTGACTACATCATGTGTTGTGGTCGTGTCTAGGTGCAGGTCCTCCATCTGATCTGGATACGGGCCGGATCCGGCTGACTTCATCATGCGTTGTGGTCGTGTCTAGGTGCAGGTCCTCCATCTGATCTGGATACGGGACGGATCCGGCTGACTACATCATGTGTTGTGGTCGTGTCTAGGCGCAGGTCCACCATCTGATCTGGATACGGGCCGGATCCGGCTGACTACATCATGCGTTGTGGTCGTGTCTAGGTGCAGGTCCTCCATCTGATCTGGATACGGGCCGGATCCGGCTGACTACATCATGTGTTGTGGTCGTATCTAGACGCAGGTCCTCCATCTGATCTGGATACGGGCCGGATCCGGCTGACTACATCATGTGTTGTGGTCGTGTCTAGGCGCAGGTCCTCCATCTGATGTGGATACGGGCCGGATCTGGCTGACTACATCATGTGTTGTGGTCGTATCTAGACGCAGGTCCTCCATCTGATCTGGATACGGGCCGGATCCGGCTGACTACATCATGTGTTGTGGTCGTGTCTAGGCGCAGGTCCACCATCTGATCTGGATACGGCCCGGATCCGGCTGACTACATCATGTGTTGTGGTCGTGTCTAGGTGCAGGTCCACCATCTGATCTGGATACGGCCCGGATCCGGCTGACTACATCATGTGTTGTGGTCGTGTCTAGGCGCAGGTCCTCCATCTGCTCTGGATACGGCCCGGATCCGGCTGACTACATCATGCGTTGTGGTCGTGTCTAGGTGCAGGTCCTCCATCTGATCTGGATACGGGACGGATCCGGCTGACTACATCATGTGTTGTGGTCGTGTCTAGGCGCAGGTCCACCATCTGATCTGGATACGGGCCGGATCCGGCTGACTACATCATGCGTTGTGGTCGTGTCTAGGTGCAGGTCCTCCATCTGATCTGGATACGGGACGGATCCGGCTGACTACATCATGTGTTGTGGTCGTGTCTAGGCGCAGGTCCTCCATCTGATCTGGATACGGCCCGGATCCGGCTGACTACATCATGTGTTGTGGTCGTGTCTAGGCGCAGGTCCTCCATCTGATCTGGATACGGGACGGATCCGGCTGACTACATCATGCGTTGTGGTCGTGTCTAGGTGCAGGTCCACCATCTGATCTGGATACGGGCCGGATCCGGCTGACTACATCATGTGTTGTGGTCGTATCTAGACGCAGGTCCTCCATCTGATCTGGATACGGCCCGGATCCGGCTGACTTCATCATGTGTTGTGGTCGTGTCTAGGCGCAGGTCCACCATCTGATCTGGATACGGGCCGGATCCGGCTGACTACATCATGTGTTGTGGTCGTGTCTAGGCGCAGGTCCTCCATCTGATCTGGATACGGCCCGGATCCGGCTGACTACATCATGTGTTGTGGTCGTATCTAGACGCAGGTCCTCCATCTGATCACTTTGTGATCAAAATTACAATTCTTTAATTCAGCTGATTTCCATCCATAAAGCTCATATAATAATGCCGTGCCTCATGAAATAATGGCTCTAAATCAGCGTCCACTATTATTCCACTAACTGCAGTAACTAATAGTCTTCAGAAGAGCTGGTGTGCAGCTCACATGTCCATCAAAGACCCTGACTGTGGTCAGTGAGACGCCGCCTTGCCTGGGGCTGTTCACTGAACACTGATGAAACTGTAGAGAAAGAGTGTGCGATGTGTGTGTGATGTGTCGGATGTGTGTGTCTGCTTGTTCTCAGGCGTTCTCTCTGTTGGAGAAACACACTCAGTTCAGAGATGAGGTGTATGTGCCGTACGCCCAGTGGCTGGCTGAACACGACCGCTTCGAGGAGGCGCAGAGAGGTCAGTCACACACACACACACACACACACACACACACACTGGCTGAACACGACCGCTTCGAGGAGGCGCAGAGAGGTCAGTCACACACACACACACACACACACACACACACACTGGCTGAACACGACCGCTTCGAGGAGGCGCAGAGAGGTCAGTCACACACACACACACACACACACACACACACACACTGGCTGAACACAACCGCTTCGAGGAGGCGCAGAGAGGTCAGTCACACACACACACACACACACACACACACACACTGGCTGAACACGACCGCTTCGAGGAGGCGCAGAGAGGTCAGTCACACACACACACACACACACACACACACACACACACTGGCTGAACACAACCGCTTCGTGGAGGCGCAGAGAGGTCAGTCACACACACACACACACACACACACACACTGGCTGAACACGACCGCTTCGAGGAGGCGCAGAGAGGTCAGTCACACACACACACACACACACACACACACATGTCTGGTCCACTATCTCTGTGAGGACTCTCCATTCACTCTCCACGTAATTTTATACTGTACAAACTGTATATTCTTTCCCCTTACACTAACCCTACCCCTAAACCTACCCATCACACACACACACACACACACTGGCCCCATCCCTAAACCTGCCCATCACAGGAAACATCCTGCATTTTTACATTTTCAAAAAAAAATAATTGTGAATGATTTATAAGCGTGTTTACCCATGGGGACCTCAGTTTAGGCCCACAGTGACACGAGTCCCCATGAGTGTGTGTGTGTTCAGGTTTAAGTCCCCACCGGGATAGAAAAACATGTACACACACACACACCGTTCACATCAGACACTCTGGCATGTCATTTACTCTGCTAATTACAATTGGCAGATGAAGTTTCACATGCTCAGTTCTGCAGCTCTTCACGCAACGTGATAATTACTCTCCGCTTCGCTGGGCCTGCAACACGCTTTATTTCTGTCACTAAACCAGTCAATGTTTTCAACTCAAATCTCCCAGTAATTCACCGGATGATGGAGGCAGGGTCATTGGAGTTCGTGGATGCCAGTGTCATTACATTTGATAGTAATTGCATTTGTTCTAAAAATTGTCGCGTTAAATTAAAAAAACAGCCACATATGTTAGCTTGTTCATTTTAACAGCTTTAAAATCAACTTTTTAATTTAAAATGATTAAGTTTAAGTGTAAGACCAATGTACATTACTTGTACTACAAAATATTGAGATACGTATCTATATATACATGCAATATAACAATATAACTTTGTTTCGTCATTCACAATGTTTTCCATTTCCATGACAACAGCATCTTTACTGATCAGTGGGTCTGACTGAAGGATTGTGGGTAGTGTAGTTCTTCACTGGCTTCAGCTAATATTACTCTCATTGTAGGTCTGTGTATTATATTAGAGAATCAGTGTTGGTTCAGATGTTTGATCTGGACACGTGTGGCATTTATCATGCGCATTCACACACTTCAGTCTGATCTGTCCCTCTCTGTCCCCTGTCCTGTGCTGGATGGCCCTAACCCAACCCTAACCCAACCCTAACCCAACCCTAACCCAACCCAGCGTTCCACCGGGCGGGCCGGCAGGCGGAGGCCGTGCGCGTGCTGGAGCAGCTTACCCATAATGCAGTGGTGGAGAGCCGGTTCAGCGACGCCTCGTACTACTACTGGATGCTGTCCATGCAGTGCCTGGACATCGCCCGAGGTGTGTGTGAGCTTTACAGTGAGACACCTGTGTGTTCAGTGGGCTGAGTGTGAACACACACACATGTGCTGTCTTCTAGAGGAGTCCGGGAAGAAGGAGGAGATGCTGAAGAAGTTCCACAGTTTCCAGCACTTGGCGGAGCTGTATCACGTCTACCACTCCGTCCACCGATACATGGTAGGAGTGACGGACTCCGGTGTACAGTGTGTGTTAGCGATGTTTCCGGATCAGTCGTCGTTAAACAGAGCCTGTGTTCTGATGTGCTGTTCATGTTTCAGTCGGAGCCCTTCAGCTCCAACATGCCCGAGATCCTCTTCAACATCTCTCGCTTCCTCTTCCACAACCTGACCAGAGACGTTCCCATGGGCATCTCCAAAGTGTATCCTTCACACACACACTCGCTCACTCACACACACACACACTCACTCACACACACTCTCTCTCTCTCTTGAATGTTTTTTTGGAAGGCACATTTCCTTTTATTATACTTAGAAAAACAATTATTACTTTTGAAATACAAATATTTGCAGTCATGTCTGCCCGTCTTCTTGAGTTCTTTCTACACATGTATGGTGTCTCAAAGCAAACCTTCTTATCAACCTGCTGGACACATATTACAAGCTCAAAATGATTATTCTCACATTGTTTTAGAGCAGGGGTCTCCAACACGTCGCTCGTGGCCTGATTGGTGGTAGCTCACCGAGGGGCCGTTCACATATTTTGCGCGCTCAAGTTCGTTATTTCAAATGTAGTCGTGCGGCTAGCGGTTTGTTGACAACTATTGACAACAAACCCACCGTAAGCTGTCACGATACTATCTATGGTAGCCCATAAGGGATACGCAACGACGGGCCACACTAACATTAAACTTTAATGTCAAGTAGGGGCCACCGGGCCGCGAGTTTGAGACCACTGTCATAGATGCTGTCATGATTGGCTGCTGCCGCGTAATAGCTTGTGTCCTTGACGTGAGGTTCAGAGATACGCTGTATGCTCTGGCCAAGCAGAGTAAAGTTCTGGGAGCGTATAAAGTAGCGCGACACGCCTTCGAGAAGCTGCAGGGCCTGAAGATCCCGTCCCGCTATCAGGAGAGCATGGAGCTGAGCTGCCTAACCGTGCGCTCCAAACCCTACCGGGACAGCGAGGTGAGTGTGTGTGTGTGTGTGTGTGTGTGTGACAGCTGTTGACAGAAGGCGTGCCTGTTGGTAAAGCTTGTGTGTGCTGCAGGATTTGATCCCGATGTGTTTCCGCTGCTCCACCAACAACCCGTTGCTGAATAACCAGGGCAACTCCTGCATCAACTGCAGACAGCCGTTCATATTCTCGGCCTCCTCTTACGGTGAGCGGCTCAGATGCCCGTCCAGCAGAACCGCTGTGGTGTTCAACTACTTGCTGAACAGCAGGAATGCATGAACAGTAGAAGGCTCTGTTTGTTGGTTCGCTATTCTGCTGTTTCTTCTGGCTCTTAGTCGACCGCCTGGTAAAACCTAATGAAATTTGCCACACTGATTAGGTTTGTGAAATGTTTTTTGGCAAACCTTTCCACAGTGTTGGTCAAACATGGATGAGATCATCGTCAGAACATGTGCTGTCTGGAGGATGAGGATAGCGGGCCAGGATCTTGGCATTGGTTTCACATATCTGTGTGGTGTGTGTGGTGTGTGTGTGTGGTGTGTGTGTGTGTGGTGTGTGTGTGGTGTGTGTTCAGAGGTTCTTCCGCTGGTGGAGTTTTATCTGGAGGAGGACATCTCGGATGAGGAGGCCGTGTCTCTGATCGACCTGGAAGTGCCTCGCGTGGAGAGAAGCAGCGGCTGGCAGGAGATGAGCAGCGGAGGTAACGTCTCTTTCACCTCATATATACATATATACATATATATATTGTGGCGGGAGGAGCAAACGACAGACACAGTGGGAGTGGTGTCAGGCCTCGGAGTGAAATGTCCAAAAATGAGGGAAATAAAGTGTTAAAACAAAAGGGGGGTCTGGTGTCCTCGTCGTGCCAGGGAATGGTGAAGGGTAGTGAAGAGATGGGATGGGTCCAGGATAGGGGCGGTGTCCGGCGGTCGCACGCTCTCGTCTCTCGGTCTGATGCGCGAGGGGTGGCGGCGGCGGTGGCGGTGGCGGCGGCGGTGGTGGCGGCGGTGGCGGCGGCGGCTTCGGCTTCGGCATCACGGCTTGTCCTCTCTAGGCCCCGACAACTGACAGAATAGCGGCCCGGCATCCTAGCCCGTTAGCGGCGTCACGCGTGTTCTCCATTCCGGACCGCGGGCCCGCGACTCACATCTTCGACGGCGTGGGAATCCCTCCGCACTCCCTTCCTGGACCCACGGGGACACCAGCGTGCACGGGGAAGAGGCCGGTCTCTCGAGGAGAGGCGCGCTCAGCATTTAACAGCGGCGGTGATGAGGCTTCATTCTCGTCAGGTGCGCCTCATCACACGCTGCCAATCCTCCTCTCCAGTCACACACACTCCAGTCACACACACTCCAGTCACACACACTCCAGTCACACACACTCCAGTCACACACACACTCCAGTCACACACACTCCAGTCGGGAACCTGGCGATGTGCGGCGAGTTAAGGGTCGGGCTGGCGGTAATTGCAAGGGAGAGGCAGCCGTTCCGTCACAATATATACATATTCATCCATACGCAGGAGGACGAGCCAAAGAACAGTTTCAGGGAGACTAGAGACTCGAGCAGGGTTCCTACAAGCTGCTTAAAGAATCGTTTTGAATCATTTTTTGAATTTATTTAAGCCCTGGAAAACACTTGAAAACAGCTATATATTTCAGAAAATGATTGAAAGACCATATATGTGAAATTAGTGTTTAATTTTATTGATAAAACTATCTTTTCATGCGAGATTAACGCTGCAGCCCGTCTGATATAGAGCCATTTTACATGGCTATGAGCGTAATATTCCTCATAACAAAGTATATGATACAGCTTTTATTCTTCAGCTCAATCATATATTCATGGAGGGAAAAATAAGTTTGAATAAGGAAAGCGATATCTTAGTCATAGTGTCCTTTCAATGGTTAAAGTTACCGCAGCCATTGCTTGTGCTGCATTTTTTGTACCATTTTGTTTTATTAGTTTATTTTTATTTATCTATTTACCTTTTTTTTTATTTGAAAGATAATATAGATATTGTTTAATAAGTGAGATCTCTGATTGTAGTCCTTGCAAAACCATGAAGTTCTGATGAAAGGTCATTGGTTTCTTGTGTAATGAACTGCCCAATTTGATTGGCAAGTGGATAAAGACTAGCTATTGTCTTTTACATAAAAAATGTGTTATTTTATTGTTGTGACATCCCTGTTTTGCTCTCCATCTCTGTCTGCTCCCTATCGCCTGAGTTCTGATTGACAACACCTGTAATCTGGCAGCTCGTTAGAGACGGAATATAATCTAAACTCACTGTCTAGTGTGTGTGTGTGTGTGTGTGTGTCAGAATCCCAGTGTCTGAAGCTGGATGATGGGACTGAAGACCCAGAGGACGACCCCTTTACAGCCAAACTCAGCTTTGAGGTGAGACTGACAGATGAAAAACATGATTTTTCATAAATACACTTTCCTGTTATTCCTTCATTAGTAAGAAGACACATCGCTTTGGTTATCTTTCATCATAATAACTTGTAATAGACTTCTCATCTTACCATGTGGAAAAGTACAAAAATATTAACCAATTATATCATAGCCATTTTCTCATCATTCAGACGATTCCTCAAACACTCAAACACAGTCACATGACATTGTAGAAACTGTTTCATGATGCCAAAGCCATGTTTGTTCTCCTCGTGTGTTACGAGTGCACTAGTTCATCAGACGAGGCTTGAACCCGGAATAAAAGCGTCTGCTAAATGCTAAACCCTTCCCAGATAACCATATTATGTTCTAAAAACGTTTTGTTCACATTCCCATTCAATTATGAAAACGTTATTTCTGAATGTTTTCTGAAGAGCTAAAACGTCCAGTTTTAAAAATGGTTGGTTATGTGAATGTTAAAGGATTATTCACTTCAGAATTACAATCTCCTGATAATTTACTCTCCTCCACGTCATCCATGATGTTCATGTGTGTCTTTCTGCAGTGGAAAAGAAATGAAGGTTTTTGAGGAACACACTCCAGGGTTTCTCCATATAGTGACTTCAATGGGGTCCAACGGGTCGAAGGTCCAGATGTGAGTTTCAGTGCAGCTTCAGAGTCTCGACACGATCCAGCCGAGGAATAAGAGTCTGATCTAGACAAACCAGCGCACATTTATAACAAAATACACATTTATATACTTTAAACCACTAATGCTGGTCTTGCTCTAGCTGTGATGCGACACACATTACGTCATCAGGGTGAAAGGTCACGCGTGTTCCGGTTCAGAAATGTAGAGTAGAGCGAAAAACTCCATCTCCTCCAACTTCAAAATCGTCCGACATTGTTGTTTTACCTTTTATTTAATTTTTTTTTTTTTTGTGTGTAAAGTTTAACTCAGTCTTTGCACTTTCACGTTGTAAACACTGTGTCTGTTCTTCCTCCTACGTCACGCGTGACCTTTCACCCTGATCACGTAATGTGTGTCGCATCACAGCTAGAGCAAGACCAGCATTAGTGTTTAAAAGTATATAAATGTGTATTTTGTTATAAATGTCGGCTGGTTTGTCTAGATCAGACTCTTATTCCTCGGCTGGATCGTGTCGAGACTCTGAAGCTGCACTGAAACTCACATCTGGACCTTCGACCCGTTGGACCCCATTGAAGACACTATATGGAGAAACCCTGGAGTGTGTTCCTCAAAAACCTTCATTTCTTTCCCACTGAAGAAAGACACACATGAACATCGTGGATGACGTGGGGAGAGTAAACTATCAGG
Organism: Rhinichthys klamathensis goyatoka; assembly: GCF_029890125.1. Classification (NCBI taxonomy): domain Eukaryota; kingdom Metazoa; phylum Chordata; class Actinopteri; order Cypriniformes; family Leuciscidae; genus Rhinichthys; species Rhinichthys klamathensis. The sequence goes on along the minus strand of NW_026607054.1, from coordinate 1,319,507 downwards.
AGATTTGAATTCTGAAGTGAATAATCCTTTAATGGGAACATTCCATTTCATCATTCGTTATGGGAACTTTACTTTTGAATGTCCTCTGAATGTTCTGAAACTAGCATTAACAAAAAAAAAAGAATGAAAATTAGATGAATGTCCAACCAAATGTTTCAGAAATAAATTGTTCCATGAACAATATACAGCGGGGGAAATAATTATCTGATCTCCTGCTGATTTTGTAAGTTCGCCCACTTACAAGGAAATGAAGGGTCTATACTCTTTATGGTAGGGTTATTTTAACGGATAGAGACAGAACATCAACCAGAAAATCCAGAAAAAACACATTATATAAAGGTTATAGATTGATTTGCATTTCAGTAAGTGAAATAAGTATTTGATCCCCAAGCATGGTGAGAAACCCTTGTTGGCAAACACAGAGGTAAGACGTTTCTTGTAGTTGGTCACCAGGTTAGCACACATCTCAGGAGGGATTCTGGTCCACTCCTCTTTACAGATCCTCTCGAAATCCTTAAGGTTTCTTGGCTGTCGCTTTGCAACTCGAAGTTCCAGCTCACTCCACAGATCTCCTACAGGATTAAGGTCTGGACACTGGCTAGCCACTCCAAGACCTTAATGTGCTTCTTCTTGAGCCACTCCTTTGTTGTCTGGGCGGTGTTCTGGGTCAGTGTCATGCTGGAAGACCCATCCACGACCCATCTCCAGTGTTCTGGCTGAGGGACGGAGGTTCTCGTACAAGATTTTACGGTACATGGCCCCGTCTATCGGCCTCATAAATACCCTGTACCCTTAGCAGAGAAACGCCCCAGAGCATGATGTTTCCACCTCGTGCTTGACCACAGCGAGGGTGCTCTTGGGGTCACAGTCAGCGTTTCTCTTCCTCCAAACACGGCTTGTTTGAGTCGAGTTGATGAGTTGAGTTGAGCTGATGCCAAAGAGCTCCATTTTGGTCTCATCTGGCCACAGCAGTTCCTCCCAAGCCTTCTCTGAATCATTAGATGCTCATTGGCAAACTTCAGACGGGCCTGCACATGTGCCGCCTTGAGCAGGAGGACCTTGCGGGCGCTGCAGGATTTCAGTCCATTGCGGCGTAGTGTTACCAATGGTCTGCCTTGTGACTGTGGTCGACTGCCTTGAGATCATTAACAAGCTCCTCCCGTGTGGTTCTGGGCTGATCCCTCACCTTTCTCATGATCATCTTTATCTCATTCTCATGATCATCTTTATCTCATTCTCATGATCATCCGTGAGGCCAGATCTTGCATGGAGCTCCACACCGAGGGCAATTGATTTTTCATTTTGTATTTCTGAATAATCACACCAACAAACGTCTGCTTCTCCCCAAGCTTCTTGCTGATGGTCTTGGAGCCCACCCCAGCCGTGTGCAGGTCTACAGGTCCCGACGCGTGACGGCTCTGTGCTCTCGCTCATGCTGGAGACACAGATTCTGAGGGCCGGTGTCGACTGACATTAGGACATTAGGAGTACTTTCTTAAAGTGACAGGACTAATCTGTGTTCCACGTGGGCACATGATCTGTGGGAGGCAGAATTCTTGCTGGTTGGAAGGGGAACAAATTCTTATTTCACTCGATCAAATGCTAATCAATTTATAACCTTTATATAATGTGTTTTTCTGGATTTTTTGTTTGATATTCTGTCTCTATCCGTTAAAATAAACCTACCATAAAAATGATAGACCCTTCATTTCTTTGTAAGTGGGCGAACTTACAAAATCAGAAGGGGATCAGATAATTATTTCCCCCGCTGTAAATAACGTTTTTAGACATTATTAAAGACCAGATAACTCTGAACGAACGTTCTATTAGCGTTACTGGAAGAACATTTGTTCATAACTCTGAGAGAGCATTCCTGTCGGCTGGGCCGTGGGTGATGTTGTTAGAAGCGCTATATAAGTGAAGGTGACCTGACTTGTCTTGGTGTGCTGGGATTGACAGCAGGGTGGCCGGGAGTTCGTGCCGGTGGTCGTGAGTCGGCCGGTGTTGAGGTCCATGTCCAGGCGAGATGTTCTGATCAAGCGCTGGCCCAAACCTCTCAGCTGGCAGTACTACCGATCCCTGCTGCCCGACGTCAGCATCACCATGTGTCCGTCCTGCTTTCAGGTACACACACACACACACACACGGGCTTCATGTGTTCGGCCTGTTCCCTCTCTGTGATGTTTGATTGCATTCTGTTGTCTTTTCCAAAGATGTTTCACAGTGAGGACTACGAGCTGTTGGTTCTTCAGCACAACTGCTGCCCGTACTGCCGCAGACCCATCGATGAGCCCAGCGCCTAGTGTGTGTGTGTGTGTGTGTGTGAGAGTGTGTACTGCCCTAGACCCATCGATGAGCCCAGCTAGCTCATCCGCGTGTGCTGAATGTGTGTGTGTGTGAGGTCTGATCAGGATCGAGCTGCTCCAATCCGTCAGTAAATGCCAGCTCAGCGCAGCTCTGATAGGATTACCGGGATCAACCGGCCAAAGTAGATTACAGCGTGTGTCCATACATGCTCCTTATCACACTTACACAAACACACACAGCTCACTCCATTTCACTGTCCTTTTAAATAAAGATTTCATATTTATGCTCTAATGTGTATTGTTGTCATGTTTTCCTATCAGTTGAGCTGAAGTGTTTTTATTGTCTTTTAAAATACGGAAGTCATTCTAGTTTTGACAATTAAGTGAATTATAGGAGCTTTTTTTATATCTTTCACTACTTCTGATTGGATTTGAGTGGAGATGACCATTTTTGAAAGATTATTGTTGGAAATATTTCCTTCAGTGTTTTGAATGCAGAACCAATTTATCATTTCTTTTTTCTGTCCTCAAAGTTATTTTCCATCTTGTAAGTCTCTATTAATATCCTTTTAACTAACTTTATGTCCTCATCCTTTAGGAATTGATATAATTTTTGGTGGGAAACCAAGAGCACAAACATGATGTTTTGTGAGATTTGTCTTGCTCTGAAATGTTCCTGTTTGTTAAAATGACAGACATCGTCATTTCAAAAGATGGTTAATAAATGAACTTTAGCTCTCTATTTCCATTCGGCATTATTTCAGTAATATTAATTGTTTTTGTCATTTATGTCAGTTACAAGTGCATCTGGCTGGACTCGATCAATGCAAGTTTCTAGTCTAAAGACTAGTTCATGGAACTCCAACAAACTCCAACAAACTTGCAATTGGGTTTAGAAGCGAAGCCTCCAGTGTCGCACTGAACCGGCCTTCAACGCACTAGTCGGTGTTTGTGGGCATTCAGAGATACATTGGTATTGATTTCTTTGAAGTTACGGGGTGGAAAATGAAAGTGTTCCCGTGTTTACAGTCGGTTTACCTCCATGGATTATCAAGCCTCTCTGACCCCAATCTGCCTGTAACTCAATTCCTCCAAATTGCATGGCCTCTGTAATCTCATTAATCTGGGCACATGGGGTTCATATAAGAGGGACGCTTGAGTCCCGGGCAGCAGATCTCTCGCTCGCTCTCAAGGACTTCATTCGCTTTCTAGCTTCGTCTGTCTCCTTTCTCTGTCTTGATCCGTAACCAGTGAACCGAATATGAACGGAACGGAAGGTCCGAACTTCTACGTGCCGATGTCCAACAGGACCGGTTTGGTCCGCAGCCCGTTTGAGGAGCCGCAGTATTACCTAGCGGAGCCGTGGAAGTACTCGCTTCTGGCCGCGTATATGCTCTTCCTCATCGCCACTTCATTCCCCGTAAACTTCCTCACGCTCTACGTCACGGTGCAGCACAAGAAGCTCCGCACGCCCCTCAACTTCATCCTGCTCAACCTGGCCGTGGCCGACCTGTTCATGGTGGTGGGCGGCTTCACCGTCACGCTCTACACGGCCCTGCACGGATACTTCGTCCTGGGGGTCACGGGCTGCTACATCGAGGGCTTCTTCGCCACGCTGGGCGGTAAGTGCACTCACTCGCCGCGGGAACACCAAACCAACCAGTGCTCGAGATGTTCATTAAAGAACAAATAAGGATCAGAATGCATTATAGGGACGTTAAAAAAACATGGTATTCTTGGGAGTCCCATGTAAAGACTGTGATGTACAATATGGGTGGTCAAGGTCTCTTTATTTTAAGGTGACTTGTTACAGTGTAATTATACATTAAGTACTGAGTAATAATAATTAACCAAATGTACTTACTTTAGGATTTGGGTTAGGTTAGTTGCATGTACTTATGCATCATTTATAGTTATTACTAGAGTAACTACATGTAACATGACGAACACTGCAAAATAAAGTGTTACCGGTGATTCTCACAAAAATGTCAGGGTCATCATTTAAAAACGGCGCCTATTTTTTGAGACATTTTCATGACAATTTTGTGGCATGTTTTTCATGCAAATCTAACATCAAAGATTCTGTTATCATAGACCATTAGGCACATTTCACCCTCAACTCTAATAATTACCATTATACAAAAACTAATTATACATCCAGCTAGTGTTTGCTGTACTGTTTTTAACATGCTTTTGAAATCATTGTTTTACACTAAAAAATAATAATAAATGGTAACCATCCAGTTGAGTTATAGAAACATGAATCATTTTTTGAAGGACATAATGTTACAATGCAAAAAGAAAAACGAGGTTAAATATAGGTTTCTTTTTTTATTCTGATTTTGGGAAGGAAATATGAGCTGATCACAGATTCACACATAAGTGCTGTGAAATATTGCTTTTCATCCAGGCAGATAATGACTTCATATCACATTTTGTGGTCAGTTTGGGTCTGTTCTCATATAGTGGCATCTTTATGGTTGGATCTGATCTTGCGGTTCAATAAATTTCCACGTAATAATTGACATTATATTTGGACTGTGTAGTCTAGGAGGACGTCTCTGTTTCTGGCGTAACCCTCGTTCCCCTTGAGAGCCCCAAACACTTCTGACGTATTCTGAAAAAGCCAATGGAATTGGTGTGTGAAATTTGCATGCCAGGACACACCCCTGGACATATGGGTATATAAGGCGATTCGGCTGCACACATACTTAAGGTTTGTTCTGAGGAAATGAGACAGCATCTCAAACCCCTCAGATGCAGTTCTGGTTTTGACAGGAGAGACACAATGTCTCCGTTCCCTCCATCAGGGAATGAGGGTTGCGTCAATAACCGAGATGTTCCCTTTATGTCGGTCACTTTCGAAATACCGACACTAGGAGTCCCCATACTAAACGCCACAACATGAACTGTGTCACAAGGCATGGCAGTGCAAATGCGGGCAAGCCTCCATGTGCCAACTGAGCAACTGCGCAAGTGCAACTACACTAACTTGCGACCGACCAATGCCCAGGGTAAGGACCTCAGGCCTTCCAACCAAGAGGACCATCTCACCTCTTCTAGGGAGGTCACTCAAGCCATAGGACTCTTCTGATTTTCCTAAAGAAAAGTTTTATTTTATGATGAGGAAACCTGGTTGTTAACGTTGGGAAGCATTCTCCTCCTCACCGAGAAAGAAACACTACGGAGACCACATTTAGCATGTGGAAAATACATACTATGGACTCACCAGAGTTAGTCCCAAACGTGGGTTCATGGAAAAACGCCCATGTTAATAAGCTGCCATTTGGCGCACTATGGGCCGGAGGGATCGTAGGGTGAATTTGGATGACAAATGCCCACAGACTTGTAGAGGAGTGGGCCTTTCTAGAGGGAGTACTACATAGGAAAGAGTTTCTGTGGTGGCCTCCACTTAAGGAGGGAGAGACTAGCGGCTTCACAGCGACTGATGAACGAGCTATCTCCGTCCAGGGGAAGACATTGGTTTACAGACAAGGAAACTGAAAAGTGAAAGAATAGATTGTATGGGGTCACCGTTAGGGAACCACTACATACAGACAACTAGCCAGATTACAAGGGCTCACCTGAAAAGGGGCATACCACGAGTAATGAGCTTGGTAGTGAGTTCTCCCGCCGAACTCATCCATCGCAATAGTGCTTAAGTGATGGAGGTGGAGGTGAAGGGTGGCCCAGGGTTCATCATTCAAGGGAAAATGGACCTAAAAAGCGCATGTTATCACCTCAGAGAGGGAAAAGGTGCTAATGCAACCAGTGCATCCAACCAGTTTGAGTTTTAACTGCTATCTCGAGACAAAACTGTTTTCATGCGTAGATAAACTCTCACAAAAGTTTTGGGCCTGCAGCTCTACATATGTCTGCTAATGAAGCACTGTTTGCTAGATCCGATGTAGCTGCGATATCCCTAGAGTGAGCCCTCATTTCCAGTATGTTCAGGGCCTGATAAGCCCGGAGAACGGCATCCACAATCCAGTGGGTCATTCTTTGTTTGGAGACATGTTTCCCCTTCTGCTGATCTTAAAAGCAGACAAAGAGCTGCTCCGCTCGTCTGAAGCTCTGTGTCCGGGTCTAGATAGATGCACAGAGTGCACACTGGACACAGCAGAGACAGGGCTAGGTCTCCCTCATCAGGAGGGTTTGCTTGCAAGTTTACCACTTGGTACCTGAAAGTAGTAGTCCATGGCTATCCAGGCCAGGGTCTCAGTACAACGTGAGAGTAGGTCGGCCTAAATTCCAGGCACAATTCACTAATGGAGAAGGCTTTTAGGCCCCTATCCCCCCCCCCCCCCCCCCCCCCCGCCCAGCCCCCCCTCTGGACTGAAGTGTGTGCAATCAGGAGGGCAGTTTTCTTAGTGAGGGCCCTAAGCTTGACGGACTGTACGGACTCAAACAGATCTCTCTGCAGGGCCTGAAGGACCAGAGAGAGATCCCAAGAGGGGATAAGGTGAGGTCTAGGAGGGTTTAGCCTCAATGCACCTCTCAGGAACCTAACTATCAGGTCGTGCTTTCCTATGGACCTACCCCGTTGAAGAAAGGTAAGTACCAAGCCGACATTACAACTCCATGGGTCTTCACTTTGGGAAGCACACCATGTAGTAAAGAGGCACATCTTCAAGGCGTAGAGCCGCCTAGTAGAGGGGGCTCTGGCCTGAGTAATGGTATCTATCACCGCTGGTGATAGTCCTTTGAATTCCTCCTCCTCGTCCCGTCCAGGGACCAGACGTGGTGGTTCCAGAGGTATGGGCGCGGGTGCCAGATTGTGCCATGGCCCTGAGAAAGAGAGTTATTCCTCAGGGAATCCACCAGGGAGGGGCCAACGTCATCAGCATGAGTCCCGAAAACCAAGTCTGGTTGGGCCAGTAGGGCGCAACCATTTGGACTTGTTCTTCTTCCTCTCTGACTTTGCGAGTGTGACATGCAATGGAATTGGATGCCACCCTGGCGATTTATATATGCCACTGTTGCTGTGTTGTCTGTCTGGACCACAGCTTGCTTGCCCTGAATCAACAGTCGAAATTTCCTTAGAGCTAGTTGCATGGCCAACAATTGAGGCAGTTGATGTGCCAGCGCAGTCTGGGTGCCCGTTGCATACAGTGTCCCAGCCGGTCTCAGAGGAGTCTGTTGTGACAACAATAATACACACTCATTCAGGAACTCTGACCAAGGACTGAATAAACGGCGGTAAATCGCTGTGATGACCACGCGATGTGTGCCGCGGTGCCATGCCCATCTTGGGAATCGAGTCTGAAGTCAATGCTGAAGCGGTCTCATATGCATCAACCCCAGGGACGTGACTGCAGCGGAGGAAGCCATATGCCCCAGAAGCCTCGGAAAATTATTCAGTGGAACTACTGTTTTTTGCTTGAACAATCAAAAGTGAATTACACAACTATTATATGTAATATATAGCAAATCTCAACTATCCTATTGCTCAGCTCTTAACTGCTAAAATCTGGACTAATAGGCCTTACAAAAATTAACAGCATTCATTTCTGTAAAGCCCTCTACAAATAGAAATGAATTGACAACATTTAGATTGACCTGAACTGAGTGATCATGATCTTCTCTACGTTTCTCAGGTGAGATTGCGCTGTGGTCTCTGGTGGTCTTGGCTATTGAGCGCTACATTGTCGTGTGTAAACCGATGAGCACGTTTCGTTTTGGTGAGAAGCACGCCATCATGGGAGTGGGCTTCACCTGGGTCATGGCCCTCACCTGCGCCGTGCCGCCCCTACTGGGCTGGTCCAGGTAATCAATTACGCTTCAGCATAACACGCAGGTTTAGAAACTGATTTTTCTAACTAAATTTCCCACGACAGTATAATCTGAGAGTGCATTCAAGCCTAATAAACATACTGGTGTGATGAATGCAGAGACATTTGGCGGGTTAGACTATAATAACAAAAGCCGTACATTGGTGTGTGTGTGTGTGCAGATATATTCCCGAGGGGATGCAGTGCTCTTGTGGAATAGATTACTACACTCCCAAACCGGAAATCAACAACACCTCGTTTGTCATCTACATGTTCATCCTGCATTTCTTTATCCCACTGCTGATCATCTTCTTCTGCTACAGTCGTCTGCTCTGCACTGTCCGCGCGGTAAGACACACACACACACACACACACACACACACACACACACACACACACACACACACACACACACACACACACACACACACACACACACACACACACACACACACACACACACACACACACACACACACACACACACACCAGAGCTGGAAAGTCAGACTCATTTGTGTGAATTGGTTCTTGTGAACAGTTTGTTGAAATAAAAATATATCTGATTATTGCACTTAAATTGGAAGATTATATTACTTATCCTTTGCTACTTATAGAACCACCTTGTGGCCAATTTTCACAAAATTTGGTACACATATTCATTTTCACACAATGTATGGATATTTCCCATTTTTGTAATGGTAGGCCATTCAGATTTGATCTCAGATTTGATGCTGAAATTTGATTGGCAGGCGGCCATGTTTTTGAAGGATCCCAGTGTTAGGGGATTTACAGTCAAGGACCCAAGGACTAGATAGGATTATTTAAGACCAAGAGTTAGACGTGCAGACAATTTAAGACAAGAGTCAGAATTATAATAAATTAAAGAAAAGTTTTACTGAAGATAGTTTGCAGTTTCATCAGCAGAAGTTCAGATTCAACACTCACAGGAGTTCATAGGCCGCTCCTACAGTGACAAAGATCAGCAGTTATACCCTTCACCAGCTCTAAGCTACATCATTGCTTCAGGTTGAATGATTCTGATTGACTAAGTAATAGATAAACTCATGGACAGATAGGCAGTAGCACATCTCCATAGTCTGTACGGCTGCCCCCAGGACCCTGAGTTAGGGACCAGTGGCCCTCCGAGGTCACAACACTGTGTCTAGGCTCCAGCATGTTGAAGAAAACAAGCCAGTCAAATCTCCAATAATGCCACGTGTTCCTTACCCTGTAACCAAGAATGCTAACACACGCACAGCTTCTTCAAGGTTGGATTTGGCCAGGCTCTAACTATACACAGGAGACTCTTCCCAAAACATCCAGATAACATGTTCTTTCTCTCAATGAAGACACATTAATCTAACAGTAAAAGAAAGACTATATACATATATATATATATATATATTTTAACATGTCGAAGACCGTTCTCAAACAAAACGAGTCCATATTTCATCTCTGGAAGCCGGGCTAAATGAGCAAGGACTGTTCCTGTATTCCTGACACGGGCCAGACCTTCAGTCACAGCTCAGATATCAAATACAGACATTAGAGAATACATGAAAAAAAACATTTCAGTAATCACACTGGTAACTTCCATAACAAAGTAAAATCTCAGAAGCCTAGAGAATTTCATTCAACTCATTTGATATTTAGAAGGAACAATATTGATGAATACCTTGGTTATAATCACTCATTAGGTATAGATTGAAGTAGCAGTGGGTTCCAGAATCCCCCTTCACTAGTCATATTAGAGGATATGCATACCACTTTTCAACTTCATGGATCATGTGGTTTTCAGTTGTAGCTCCCCCTATTGGCGTTATTTTATGAAACTTGGTGTGCGTCCTCAGAATGTCCGGTTCTCTGTGTGTGTCATGTCTATGGGTGATTGGACATGGCATTCAGCAGATATGGGTCAACTTGTAAAAATATTGCCTGACCAATTAATTGGAGTCATAAGAGCTTTTTCATAACGATCATAATTTAGTTGTTTACCTGACAGGTGTTCTGACCAGATCAGCCAAATTCATTTTATTGGTTAATTGAGAAGAACTGTAGGTATGGTTCCCCAAAAATGAAAATGATATCATCATCTACTCGCCCTCATGTCATTCCAAACCTGTATGACTTTCTTTCTTCTGCAGAACGCAGGAGACGATTATTTGAAAAGAATGTTGGAAAACCAAACAGTTTTGATGACCATTTACGCAATTGCACAAAATAAAGCATCTTTACTAGCATTGATGGTTCCATTAAGAACATTTAGCATCCATGGAATTGATAACCCACCAGTCTTGGAATGCTTTTACTAAGCCATTTCTAGATAAAGGCCACAAGATCTAGTGCTGACATATAAACTCGGGTTAGTTGACCTCTAGGGCTGCTATGCAGCGATGAGCCAGTGTTTCACACCATAATCAAGTATGGTACTATAGAATTGTACCAATCAGCATCTAGGACTGTTTTGTCATGTTTTTATGCTCTGTTGTCAGGCTGCTGCTCAACAGCAGGAATCAGAGACGACCCAGCGTGCCGAGCGGGAAGTGACGCGTATGGTGATCGTCATGGTGATTGCGTTCCTAGTGTGCTGGGTGCCGTATGCCAGTGTGGCCTGGTACATCTTTGCTAACCAGGGGACTGAATTTGGTCCTGTCGCCATGACGATACCAGCTTTCTTTGCCAAGAGTGCAGCGCTCTACAACCCGGTCATCTACATCATACTCAACAGACAGGTGAGACTGTGACTCACGCTCTTTAATACTCGTGTATGTGTGTTATGTTATATTTAGGGCTGAGAAAGTGATCATGAGCCCAATTACATCAAAATAAAAGTTTTGTTGCTTTTGGTCCTCTACTGTATATGCCTTTTAACTGATGATAACGCACTTTAGACACAATGTTGCCAGTTACTTTGTTGTTGGTCTACCATCAATAATTCAGCAATAGAAGAGCATGAGGGTCTTAAGGTCAATAATTCAGCAATAGAAGAGCACGAGGGTCTTAAGGTCAATTCCCAGGGAATGCATGAACAGATTAAATGAACAATTTGAATGCAATGTAAGTTATGTTGGATAAATCGTCTGCCAAATGCTTACATGTGATGCAAACTGTTCTAAACACACACAGAATTAACTATTGTGTGTGTAAGCAACACACACTAGTGCTGTCTCATTCCTGAATGAATCAGTGTTTTTGACTCACATCGGTTGAGTGAATAATTCAATGACTCCCTCATTAGGGCAGTAATATGACTGTATATCAGTACCTTTGTAACACCATATGGCTCCTCATATAGTCTGCATTAAAGCACTGTGAAGACTTAAACACATTAAACATTAAAACACAGATGAGACGGCACTGTGCCATCCTTTAAATTACACTACAATGGCCATTATTAAAATGGGTAACACTTTACTTGAAGGGGTGTGCATAAGACTAACATGACACCTTCATAACCATGACATGACACATGTTATGAATATGAAGGAAGTTTTATGCATGTTTGTGACAACTGTCATTAAGTGTCATTCGCTCAATTATGACATTTTTAATGCAAATATGACATTGTTTGAGATGTCTTTGTTATGACACCTTGACATAAACCAATACATCATAACCTGTCAGTGTCATGACAACTTGACATTACTAAGACAACACAACCTGTCATAAACATGACATAGCAGATTAATTATCAAACTTAAGAAACCACTGAGCTTTATTGGTTAACATTACATTAAACTGTCAGGTGGTTGGTTTTGACATTGGGTGTCATGAAGCCATTATAACTGTTTAATGACAAATTCAATGTGTACCACTGTAGTTGAGGTCACGAAAAATATTCATGACACAGTTATAATGGCCTTATGACAGCCAATGTCAAAACCAACCACATGACAGTTTAACTTAATTTAATGTCAATTTGTCATGACAAAGACACTGACAGGTTATGATGTTATGGTTTATGTCAAGGTGTCATAACAAAGACATCTTAAACAATGTCATACTTGCATTCAAAATGTCATTATTGAGCGAATGACACTTAATGACAGTTGTCATAAACATGCATAAACCCTACTTCATATTCATGACATATGTCATGTCGTGGTTATGAAGGTGTCATGTCAGTCTTATGTGCACCCCTTCAAGTAAAGTGTTACCTTAAAATGTATCCCAGTTCCAGTGTAGTAAGAGTAACTGACCTTGATTCTTAAAGTTTGGTTTTAAATCTAATAGAGCGAATCTATTAGACACTACAACTGGGGTACTAGTCCAGATTTGCCGGTTTCATGAACAGAGTCTAGGACTGTAATTGTAGCAATTTGTAGCTTTGTTAATTTTCCATCTTACATAGCAATTTTAATAAACAGAGTACCCATTAAACTTTAATGAAATTATTGGGGGTCTAAGGTGGACACAGTTGACATTGGACACCCCTAGTTTCTATAGAAAGCACAAGTTCTACACATTTCACCAAAGTAACTGTTAACTGCTTTGGTTCAGTTCCGGAACTGCATGCTCACGACGGTCTGCTGTGGGAAGAACCCATTCGGGGAGGAGGAGACCAGTATGATGACCAGTAAGACTCAGTCCTCGGTGGTCTCGTCCGCTCAAGTGGCTCCCGCCTGAACCTCCCAGCGGTTCCGAACCGGACCGGTCCGGCACGCAGACTCCTACAGGCCCAACAGCGCTCCTCAAATCTCAAATCTACTTCCATCGCTACGTCGTCTTATTCTGTCCAGTCAGATCTCTATAATTCTGCAACTGTGCATTTATATGGGAAATCCTTTCAATGTCTGTTCCACTAGCTTCGGCTTCACCAGCGTTTGCTGATTCTCCAGGTGTTAGATGAATATGTAGCTATGATCAGTTATGAATTTGTACATTTTGACTATTGTAGGCTGATGTTTTGAATCCGAGTTTGCTGTTGACGAAGTGATTCTGAGCGCTGGAGCCATAAGAGACCTCAGGAGAAACGCTAACAAAACCATTCTGTGAACTTTTAGATGTATAAATGTTGTCTGTGGAAGAAGTAAGATTGAATATGTCAATGTGTGAGGATATGAATTTGCCTGCAGATTAAAAATACAGAGATGAAAGCTCATGTGAAACTTGCGCTTGGAAACATGACAAAGAAAACTGTACATGACACACGTTTTAGTAAAGTTTGTCTTTACTGATAAAATTTCCCTCTTTCTCCAAAAAACTTCACAGAAGAATGCACACATTTTGGTTTGGACTCTTCCAAGAATGATCAAAACCTTCATAAAAAATAATAATACAAATGCAACACTTTCATTCAAGCCTATTATATGTTAATCATATCATTACTTGTTGTCCAAGGCATCGTGGAATTAGAGAGAAACGCCATTGAACAGTGCAGGCACAAACGTCGCATCAGAAACGTTGTCCACATTGATTGAATCACACTAGAAACTCATCATACAGGTATAAATATTGCTATGGAGAAGGTCTTGTATAATCCAGTGCATAATTGGCTCTCCCCGAGTGTGGGGTCAGTGCGTCACAATTAAACAACCTCCTCGACTGAAGTCAATGCTTGAATACTATAGAGCGGAGAGCAAGCGTCTGTTTCTCTTCACCTGAGGATCCTCAAACGATCAGGCTTCGCTGCTGCACTCGTAGATGTTGTCCTCCATCAGAGCCACGACCTGCTCGAACCTGTGCTGTAGCTGAGTGCGTCGAGCGGTGGGGTTCGAGTCCAGCGCGCTCGCCACCTGACACACACACACCAATATAGCTTTAATTCAATTGATTTATTAAAGGCTTTCTGACAACGGCTAGAGGATTCAATCAGAGCAGTCTTTGTTCACTCCTTTCATTAAATACATCAATTCGACACATTTTGTAATATACGTAACAATGAGTAACCCTGCTAACAGGACACATTCTCAGGAGTTTAGCTAACAAACGTTCTTCCAGTAACATTAATAGAACACTCACTCAAAGTTATCTGGACTTTAATAATGATCTCAAAACATTAGCACAATAAAATCATTTATACATTAGGGCTGTAACAATATATATTTTTCTGAAACATTTCAGTTGGACGGTCATTTAACGTTTTTTAAATGTAACTACTTGTTTCGGAACGTTCAGAGAACATTCAAAAGTAACATTACATAATGTTTGAAGAATGATACAATGCAATGTTCCATTAACGTTCACATAACCAACCGTTTTTAAAACATTTTAAAAACGGGATGTTTTGAAGGTTCAGAGAACATATCATATTTAATATCTTAATGGGAACGTTACCGAAATGTTGTTAGCTGTGACTGACGATTTAGTTAGCAGTGAAATCAATAAACACAGGCTCACACACGGCCGGAGAACAGGACACTCTTTAAAACGAGCCGCTAATACTGAAGAACGTCTCGGTTACGTATGTAACCCTAGTTCCCTGATAGGGAACGAGACGCTGCGTCAAACGCTGTGGGAACGCCCCTGCGTTGTGCGTCATGAAGCACGTATGGAATCAGCCCAATGGAGAGACGGAACGTCATAGGCGGGTGACGTCATCGACCAGGAAACTATAAAGCACCCCAAAAACACAAGCGCATCAGCTTCTGATAGGCCTGAAGGAGCGCTTAACGGGAATGCCGGGAGTATGGCAGAACGACGCAGCGTCTCGTTCCCTATCAGGGAACTAGGGTTACATACCTAACCGAGATGTTCCCTTTCAAGGGAACTTCGAGCTGCGTCAAACGCTGTGGGAACGCGAATACCCACGTCGCCATAGGAGCAAGTGACCGTCATGTGAGATCTAGCGCACAGCGGACGAGAGCACCTGCACGGTGAAGACCATCCAGTCGCATCACAAACCTCACTCAGGGACACTCCTGACAATAAAGCTTTGGATGCAGCCATACTCCTGGTAGAGCGGGCTCGTACAGCCAAAGGTGAAGGCTGACCAGCCGACTCATAAGCACGTGAGATAGCCTCGACCACCCACTTGCTCATTCTCTATTTAGACGCAGGACACCCTTTCCTGGGTGGCCCGAAACATACAAATAAATGTTCTGATTTCCTCCACAGGGCAGCTCTGTGGACATAAGCGTCTAACGCCCTCACTGGGCAGAGCAAATTAAGTTTCTCCTGGTCTGACGACAGAAATGGAGGAGGACAGAAAGCCTGCAGAACTGTAGGTCTAACAACATTAGTAGGGACCTTAGGAACATAACCTGGCCTAGGGTATAGAAAAGCCTTAACCATACCAGGCGAAAATTCCAGGCACGAACTGCTGGCCTCAGCCTCAAAGTGCCACGAAGGAAACGAGTTATAAGCGGGTGTCTCCCAAGAGAAACTCCACTGAAAGGGACGTGGTAAGCAGCCAGTGCCGCCACATACACCTTTAGTGTGGAGGGGGATAACCCTGTGGAGAAACGCTCCTGCAGGAATTCCAGCACTGCACCCACTGGGCAGTTAACTGGGTCCTACAGGTGTTCTCCATACCAAGAAGTGAAAAGTTTTCACTTCAAAGGCATATAGCTTCCTCGTGGATGGAGCTCTGGAGTGAAGGATGGTCTCACCAACCTCGGTTGAGAGACCGGAATCTAAGAGCTGGGCCCCCTCAGAGGCCAAGCCCACAGTTTCCATAACTCTGGGCGGGGGTGAAATATCATGCCGCCCGCCTGAGAGAGTAGATCCCTCCTGACCGGGAGCTCCAAAGGAGAGCCGTCCAGGAGAGAAACCAGGTCCGCAAACCATACTCGGGCCGGCCAGAACGGGGCTACTAATAGTAGGCTGACCCCGTCCCGGCGAACCCTCTCCAGAACTCCTGGTAGCAGAGCAATCGGGGGAAAAGCGTACAGACGTGACCTCGGCCACGGCTGCACCATAGCGTCCAACCCCAGAGGGGCTGGATGACTGAAGGAGAACCATAGACGACAGTGCGATATCTCCTTGGAAGCGAATAGGTCCGCCTCGGCGCGACCGAAACTCAACCCAAAGGAGCTCCACCACCTCGGGGGTGGAGTCTCCATTCCCCCGGCCTCGGCCCCTGCCTCGACAGAGAGTCCGCTACCACATTCAAATACCCAGGAAGATACATTGCTCTCAGTGATAGTAACTTCCCTAGGGACCACAGGAGGACCTGACGGGCCAACTTGTAAAGCCGGCGAGACCGCAGGCCCCCCTGACGATTTATATAAGAGACCACCGACGTGTTGTCTGACTGAACTAGCACATGATGACCTCTCAGGTCTGCTAGGAAGTGTTTCAGAGCCTGAAACACCGCCAACATCTCTAGACAATTTATATGCCCTGATAGATGATGGTCCTGCCACAGACCTTGGGCTGGACGACCACTCATGACTGCCCCCCACCCTGTGAGGGAAGCATCCGTCGTTAGCTTTACGCGACGACAAAGAGCCCCCAGCACAGGATCTTTGGATAGGAACCAAGTTTCTTTCCACAAGACCAGAGCACGAAGGCAGCGCTGCGTGACTTTGATCGTGCGGAGTGGATTTCCCCTCGGGGAGAATCCCTTGGTCCTGAGCCACCACCGCAGCGGTCTCATGTACAACAGGCCAAGGTATAACGTTGGACACTGCTGCCATCAAACCCAACAGTTTCTGAAACTGCTTTACAGTGAGTAGCTGGCCTAGCTTTACTGTTTCAAGGCTGAAGAATCGAAGCGATGCGGGTGACCTAATCCCAAACAACGCCCAGAAAAGTGGTCTCCAGGGAAGGAGATAAACACTTTTCTCCGCATTCAGCCTCAACCCCAACTTCCTGATATGCGCGAGGACGACATCTCGATGTCGAACCGCCATCTGCTCCGTAAAGTACGGGGAGATAGCTAGACCGAACGGAAGAACCCTATACTGGAATGCCTTGCCCCCGAAGGCAAACCTCAGGAACTTCCTGTGTTGTGGAAGTATGGAAATGTGGAAGTAAGCGTCCTTTAGATCTATCGTGACAAACCAGCCCTCGGACCTGATTTGTGACACGACCTGCTTGATAGTGAGCATCTTGAATTGAGCTTCCCTACCGAGCGATTTTATAGGCGCAAATCTAAAATTGGACGCAACCCCCCATCCTACTTTGGAACGATGAAATATCGGCTGTAATAACCTAGCTCCAAACTGGGAGGAGGAACCCGTTCTATAGCCCCCTTTTGAAGGAGCGTTTTCACCTCTTGTTCCATTACCAGAGCCTGCTCGGGGCCCACACTATGGGCAGAACCCCTCTGAGTCTCGGTGGATGACACCTAAATTGGATCGCATAACCTCTTACTACTGTCTCCAGGACCCACTGAGATATTCTTGGAAGGCTTTTCCACTCTGCCAAACAAATTCTACTAAGGGTACCAGTCTCTCGAGACTGGTCTCTGGTGTAATTTGAGCAGCAAACACAGCACCCTGTAACGGCGCACCGGCAGGGAACAACTAGTTTGACCGCTCTGAGACCCTCCTCAGAGGGAGCGAGCGTCCCTCGGGAAAGCACTCGCTGGGACCGTCTACGCCCCGGCATGAAGGCGGGGTTGGCAGAACGGGCCCCTGAGGGCACCGAGGAAGAATGGGCACCGTAAAAAGAGGTGAACACCTTTCTCCCTCGATGGGGACCACCCTCAGTGTCAGAGGCGGCGAGCGTCCCTCGGGAAAGCACTCGCTGGGACCGTCTACGCCCCGGCATGAAGGCGGGGTTGGCAGAACGGGCCCCTGAGGGCACCGAGGAAGAATGGGCACCGTAAAAAGAGGTGAACACCTTTCTCCCTCAATGGGGACCACCCTCACTTTTTTCTTTTTTTTTTTTTTTTTCAGAGGAGGAGGCGAGCGTCCCTCGGGAAAGCGCTCGCCGGGACCGTCTGCGCCCCGGCATGAAGGCGGGGTTGGCAGAACGGGCCCCTGAGGGCACCGAGGAAGAATGGGCACCGTAAAAAGAGGTGAACACCTTTCTCCCTCGGTGGAGACCGCCCTCAGCATAACCAATATAACTGGCCTCAAAACAGTTCTATTGCTTTATATATATATATATATATATATATTATATTATATTTATTTTTCAAAAAGCTTTGGCTGAGAGTGCCGCGTCTGGTCCCACTGTCCAGCAGGGGGAGCGCGAGACGCGATACTCTGCTTTGCTGCGCCTATGCGATGAGCTCGTGGACGGCCGGGGCTGCTCCCGCCCAGCAGCCCCGTGGACGTGAACTTTTAATGGAAGAAACCTTTTAAAAGCTGCTGCCTGCTTCTTTTCTTCCTGAAATTATCAATGACAGTATTAACTAAGTCACTGAATAACCCCGCAGGGGAGAGAGGATCATCTAAAAGAAAGCTTTCTCTTTCTGTTTCATGTTAGAAAAAATCATTTTACCACAAATCGGCAGCCTGACGCAGTTCTCGAACCACGTCAGTACTGCCTCCTCACTCACGCTCACGTCCTTTAGCAAATCAGCCTGGTATATGCCTGCAATATAGACATTGTATGCAGACACGACGCAGCCTGACCTGCCGCCAAATACACTTTACAAAGCCGAAATATTTCATAATGGCTTGGAAGGTAATGCCGGTG
The DNA here is from genome assembly GCF_029890125.1 of Rhinichthys klamathensis goyatoka. Classification (NCBI taxonomy): domain Eukaryota; kingdom Metazoa; phylum Chordata; class Actinopteri; order Cypriniformes; family Leuciscidae; genus Rhinichthys; species Rhinichthys klamathensis. The sequence continues at coordinate 1,300,897 of NW_026607054.1, read as the reverse complement.
CTTTAAATGACAATGCAGCCTCGGAAGAGAGATAGCTCGCAAGCGTCTCTTCTACCCGCGGCAAAGCGCCGTCTTTTCTTTTCAAAACCCTAGCCCCCGCTAAATCTGAATATGTGAATGATTGGGGGCTAAAATTATATCAGAAGCCTGCTTCTTCCATAATCTCGACACCTCAGTATGGAGATCATGAAAAAAAAAAAAAAAACGGCAAGCACCGGCATGGAGGTTGCACACGGGAAGGGAGAAATCTTTCATCTAACTTAGATTTAATAACAGACTCCTGCCTATAGCCACTGGCCACTCAATGCTTAGTTCTGATACAGCTCGAGTGAGAACCGCCATGAGCTCTTCGCTTTCGGGAGTGTTAGGTGGCGAGTCCTCCACATCTCCCACGTCAATACTGCTATTTTTATCTCCTAGTTTTTATAACAAACGTTAGATAGTTGCAGTACTGGTGCCTCAGCCCGGGCGGAAGAAACCGCAGAGCGTGCTTCCAAACCGGGCTGAGACACTGGATCTAACAGGTAAAGGCAGAGATAAGGCGGAGCCCGTCTCTAACCCCGCTGAAAGATCCATTTGCGACCCCACCGTAAAGCATCGCCGCTCAACCTCGGCAGAAGCGGGACTCGAACCGCGGGGAGCGCGCACCGAGCACTCTCCTCAAAGAGCGCCCGGCGGGAGCGGAGCGTCCATAAAGGCAGACGCTCTCAATGCTCGCAGCCAGCCCCCTCGAGAGCTGACTGGGCATGCTGCACTCCCAAACAAACAACACAAAGAACGTGTGTATCCCCGCCCGTTAGGTAGCGCGAGCAGGGAGAAACACACTTCTTAAATGCCGTTCGCTCGCCATAGTCTCTCATACAAAATTGTTTGTGTGGTGTAAATGTGATAACTCCTGCCTAGCAAATACTAAAGACAGACACAGTGTTTACATTCAGACAGATTCACATATAGCGCGACTGAAGGCACAGAAGCTGATGCGCTTGTGTTTTTGGGGTGCTTTATAGTTTCCTGGTCGATGACGTCACCCGCCTATGACGTTCCGTCTCTCCATTGGGCTGATTCCATACGTGCTTCATGACGCACAACGCAGGGGCGTTCCCACAGCGTTTGACGCAGCTCGAAGTTCCCTTGAAAGGGAACTGCAGTGTTGGAGTTCAGTCCGACTCAAGACGTCTCAAACGCTCCTGAACTATAGTGTTGGACTGGAGAACTACAACAGCAGAAGTGTGTGTGTGTCTGTTTCTCACAGTCCAGCACACACTGTATACGGTGACAGGGTGGTTTCAGTGAGTGTTTTTAAGCTTGACATGAGCACATGTGGTGTGTGTTTTAACTTTTCAGCTGGAAGAATTCAAGTCACAAAAAATGAAATAAATAAATCCCAGTTCTCTGACTGAGAATAAAGCCGTCTCCTTCACACTCATGCAGTGAAACACACACTGCACATTCACACACACTCAGTGTTTGGCAAACCCTCATGTGATCGCTTTCATGTCAAACGAGCAGGAACGAGCTCATCTGCACACACACACACACACACACACACACACACTGGACAGTGACTCACCTGACTGCGATATTTCTTGGCGTACTTGTAGACTTCTGTTAAGGCCAGGTTGGTGTTGAACTCATTCCTGTATTTCTGTGGCAAAAATCATTCAGAAATTCTTTTTCAGTAAACATCAAGTGCATATGAATGTTATGTGCAAAGTATATTTCTGCATTCCTCAAGTGTATAATGCAGCTGACATGCATGGCGTATTGCAATAACTGCATTGTGTGCTTAAGATCACGATTTACTGCTAGCGAAATCAAAGAACGAACTAGTGTGACGTCATTCAGAACAAATTCAAGCCAAAATGAAGTTTGAAACAACTTGTCAGTGATCTTTCTGGTAAACGCCTTCAAACTCCCATTGGTTGTGAGGTGCTGATGTAACAGTGGGTGTGTCTCTGAGGCTCCGCCCCCTCTGAGGTGTAACAGTGGGTGTGTCTCTGAGGCACCGCACCCTCTGAGGTGTAACAGTGGGTGTGTCTCTGAGGCTCTGCCCCCTCTGAGGTGTAACAGTGGGTGTGTCTGAGGCTCCGCCTCCTCTGAGGTGTAACAGTGGGTGTGTCTCTGAGGCTCCGCCCCCTCTGAGGTGTAACAGTGGGTGTGTCTCTGAGGCTCCGCCCCCTCTGAGGTGTGTCTCTGAGGCTCCGCCCCCTCTGAGGTGTGTCTCTGAGGCACCGCCCCCTCTGAGGTGTAACAGTGGGTGTGTCTCTGAGGCACCGCCCCCTCTGAGGTGTAACAGTGGTTGTGTCTGAGGCTCCGCCTCCTCTGAGGTGTAACAGTGGGTGTGTCTCTGAGGCTCCACCCCCTCTGAGGTGTAACAGTGGGTGTGTCTCTGAGGCTCTGCCCCCTCTGAGGTGTAACAGTGGGTGTGTCTCTGAGGCACCGCCCCCTCTGAGGTGTAACAGTGGGTGTGTCTCTGAGGCTCCACCCCCTCTGAGGTGTAACAGTGGGTGTGTCTCTGAGGCTCCGCCCCCTCTGAGGTGTAACAGTGGGTGTGTCTCTGAGGCACCGCCCCCTCTGAGGTGTAACAGTGGTTGTGTCTGAGGCTCCGCCTCCTCTGAGGTGTAACAGTGGGTGTGTCTCTGAGGCTCCACCCCCATCTGAGGTTTAACAGTGGGTGTGTCTCTGAGGCTCCACCCCCTCTGAGGTGTAACAGTGGGTGTGTCTGAGGCTCCGCCTCCTCTGAGGTGTAACAGTGGGTGTGTCTGAGGCTCCGCCTCCTCTGAGGTGTAACAGTGGGTGTGTCTCTGAGGCTCCGCCCCCTCTGAGGTGTAACAGTGGGTGTGTCTCTGAGGCACCGCCCCTCTGAGGTGTAACAGTGGGTGTGTCTCTGAGGCTCCACCCCCTCTGAGGTTTAACAGTGGGTGTGTCTCTGAGGCTCCACCCCCTCTGAGGTGTAACAGTGGGTGTGTCTGAGGCTCCGCCTCCTCTGAGGTGTAACAGTGGGTGTGTCTCTGAGGCTCCACCCCCTCTGAGGTGTAACAGTGGGTGTGTCTCTGAGGCTCCGCCCCCTCTGAGGTGTAACAGTGGGTGTGTCTCTGAGGCACCGCCCCCTCTGAGGTGTAACAGTGGGTGTGTCTCTGAGGCTCCGCCCCCTCTGAAGTGTAACAGTGGGTGTGTCTCTGAGGCTCCGCCCCCTCTGAGGTGTAACAGTGGGTGTGTCTCTGAGGCTCCTCTTAAGGGAACTCACTCACCCGTGACTCCTCGGCCAGGTGCGCGTTCATCTCCTGCTCGCTCAGTGGCGCCATCTCCTGGATCTGCCGGTAGTAGTTCTGCACTCTCTTCTTGTACTCCGGGATCTCTTTGGCATACAGAAGCTTATTGGTGGGAGAATCCTGAAATACACACAGCAGCTGGTCAGAGATCTGTTACACTTGACTCCTGTGTGTGTGTGTGTTCAAGTTTATATTACATTGTGAGGACCAAATGTCCCCACAAGTATAGTAAAACCTGAAATTACCTACATTGTGGGGACCAGCCAGCGGTCCCCATGAGGAAAACAGCGTATAAATCATACTAAGTAATGTTTTTTGAAAATGTAAAAATGCAGAAAGTTGTGTGTGATGGGTAGGTTTAGGGGTGGGGGCAGTGTGTGTGTGTGTGTGTGTGTGTGTGATGGGTAGGTGTAGGGGTAGGGGCAGTGTAAGGGGACAGAATATACAGTTTGTACAGTATAAAAACCATTATGCCTATGGAGAGTCCCCACAAAGATGTGTGCGCCTGTTTGTGTGTGTGTGTGTGTGTGTGTGTGTGTGTGTGTGATCTCACTTTGCCCAGCTGCAGGTCAGACAGTGAGCAGGCGTCGATGAAAGCCTGAGCGATGACAGACAGACACGCGTCCATGTGATCCGTCTTATCGATGTCGAACACAAACTGAGGATTCTTCAGGATATTCACCCAGAAGCGCAGAGGCAAACTGAACACACACACACACGCACACACACACACACACACACGATTAATAACTGCTGCTTGTGCCAATGTTGTTTGTCTTAACTTTAGATGAAACTCAGTATGGTCAGCAGTGTTAATTCAGTACATTATTTATTACTATATATTACATTTATTAATTTTAGTTAAGAGCTTTTTTAATGCCATAAGAGCAGGATAGATTGAGATCTGTAGTCCACACCATAAAATGACAATTTAAACAACTTTACAATTCAAATAATACAATGGTTTTCTAATAAATGATAAACATCACATTTCAGCCTTTTAAATTTTTTTTAAGAAAAAGGATGAATAAAATTATTACATTTGTATTCATTTAAAATATTATTATATTATATACGATTATGATACCACATGCTTATGATACCATAAGGTTTACAGGCATCAAAGGTAAAAAACTGTTTCATTTTCTCATAATACACACTCATAATAAACATTGCAGATCACCATTCTTCAATCAATCTCTCTAAATCCCTCCTTTCCAAGAGCTACTCTGCTCTGATTGGTCAGATGGCCCAGTCTGTTGTGATTGGTCTACTCTGCTCTGATTGGTCAGACGGCTCAGTCTGTTGTGATTGGTCTACTCTGCTCTGATTGGTCAGATGGCCCAGTCTGTTGTGATTGGTCTACTCTGCTCTGATTGGTCAGACGGCTCAGTCTGTTGTGATTGGTCTACTCTGCTCTGATTGGTCAGAGGGCTCAGTCTGTTGTGATTGGTCTACTCTGCTCTGATTGGTCAGACGGCTCAGTCTGTTGTGATTGGTCTACTCTGCTCTGATTGGTCAGATGGCCCAGTCTGTTGTGATTGGTCTACTCTGCTCTGATTGGTCAGATGGCCCAGTCTGTTGTGATTGGTCTACTCTGCTCTGATTGGTCAGATGGCTCAGTCTGTTGTGATTGGTCTACTCTGCTCTGATTGGTCAGATGGCCCAGTCTGTTGTTATTGGTCTACTCTGCTCTGATTGGTCAGATGGCTCAGTCTGTTGTGATTGGTCTACTCTGCTCTGATTGGTCAGAGGGCCCAGTCTGTTGTGATTGGTCTACTCTGCTCTGATTGGTCAGATGGCCCAGTCTGTTGTGATTGGTCTACTCTGCTCTGATTGGTCAGATGGCCCAGTCTGTTGTGATTGGTCTACTCTGCTCTGATTGGTCAGATGGCCCAGTCTGTTGTGATTGGTCTACTCTGCTCTGATTGGTCAGACGGCTCAGTCTGTTGTGATTGGTCTACTCTGCTCTGATTGGTCAGATGGCCCAGTCTGTTGTGATTGGTCTACTCTGCTCTGATTGGTCAGACGGCTCAGTCTGTTGTGATTGGTCTACTCTGCTCTGATTGGTCAGATGGCCCAGTCTGTTGTGATTGGTCTACTCTGCTCTGATTGGTCAGACGGCTCAGTCTGTTGTGATTGGTCTACTCTGCTCTGATTGGTCAGATGGCCCAGTCTGTTGTGATTGGTCTACTCTGCTCTGATTGGTCAGACGGCTCAGTCTGTTGTGATTGGTCTACTCTGCTCTGATTGGTCAGACGGCTCAGTCTGTTGTGATTGGTCTACTCTGCTCTGATTGGTCAGACGGCTCAGTCTGTTGTGATTGGTCTACTCTGCTCTGATTGGTCAGATGGCCCAGTCTGTTGTGATTGGTCTACTCTGCTCTGATTGGTCAGATGGCCCAGTCTGTTGTGATTGGTCTACTCTGCTCTGATTGGTCAGATGGCTCAGTCTGTTGTGATTGGTCTACTCTGCTCTGATTGGTCAGATGGCCCAGTCTGTTGTGATTGGTCTACTCTGCTCTGATTGGTCAGATGGCCCAGTCTGTTGTGATTGGTCTACTCTGCTCTGATTGGTCAGATGGCTCAGTCTGTTGTGATTGGTCTACTCTGCTCTGATTGGTCAGATGGCCCAGTCTGTTGTGATTGGTCTACTCTGCTCTGATTGGTCAGAGGGCCCAGTCTGTTGTGATTGGTCTACTCTGCTCTGATTGGTCAGATGGCCCAGTCTGTTGTGATTGGTCTACTCTGCTCTGATTGGTCAGATGGCCCAGTCTGTTGTGATTGGTCTACTCTGCTCTGAGTGGTCAGATGGCCCAGTCTGTTGTGATTGGTCTACTCTGCTCTGAGTGGTCAGATGGCCCAGTCTGTTGTGATTGGTCTACTCTGCTCTGATTGGTCAGATGGCCCAGTCTGTTGTGATTGGTCTGCTCTGCTCTGAGTGGTCAGATGGCCCAGTCTGTTGTGATTGGTCTACTCTGCTCTGATTGGTCAGATGGCCCAGTCTGTTGTGATTGGTCTACTCTGCTCTGATTGGTCAGATGGCCCAGTCTGTTGTGATTGGTCTACTCTGCTCTGATTGGTCAGACGGCTCAGTCTGTTGTGATTGGTCTACTCTGCTCTGATTGGTCAGATGGCCCAGTCTGTTGTGATTGGTCTACTCTGCTCTGATTGGTCAGACGGCTCAGTCTGTTGTGATTGGTCTACTCTGCTCTGATTGGTCAGATGGCCCAGTCTGTTGTGATTGGTCTACTCTGCTCTGATTGGTCAGACGGCTCAGTCTGTTGTGATTGGTCTACTCTGCTCTGATTGGTCAGATGGCCCAGTCTGTTGTGATTGGTCTACTCTGCTCTGATTGGTCAGACGGCTCAGTCTGTTGTGATTGGTCTACTCTGCTCTGATTGGTCAGAGGGCTCAGTCTGTTGTGATTGGTCTACTCTGCTCTGATTGGTCAGACGGCTCAGTCTGTTGTGATTGGTCTACTCTGCTCTGATTGGTCAGATGGCCCAGTCTGTTGTGATTGGTCTACTCTGCTCTGATTGGTCAGATGGCCCAGTCTGTTGTGATTGGTCTACTCTGCTCTGATTGGTCAGATGGCTCAGTCTGTTGTGATTGGTCTACTCTGCTCTGATTGGTCAGATGGCCCAGTCTGTTGTGATTGGTCTACTCTGCTCTGATTGGTCAGATGGCCCAGTCTGTTGTGATTGGTCTACTCTGCTCTGATTGGTCAGATGGCTCAGTCTGTTGTGATTGGTCTACTCTGCTCTGATTGGTCAGATGGCCCAGTCTGTTGTGATTGGTCTACTCTGCTCTGATTGGTCAGAGGGCCCAGTCTGTTGTGATTGGTCTACTCTGCTCTGATTGGTCAGATGGCCCAGTCTGTTGTGATTGGTCTACTCTGCTCTGATTGGTCAGATGGCCCAGTCTGTTGTGATTGGTCTACTCTGCTCTGATTGGTCAGATGGCCCAGTCTGTTGTGATTGGTCTGCTCTGCTCTGATTGGTCAGATGGCCCAGTCTGTTGTGATTGGTCTACTCTGCTCTGATTGGTCAGGTGGCCCAGTCTGTTGTGATTGGTCTACTCTGCTCTGATTGGTCAGATGACCCAGTCTGTTGTGATTGGTCTACTCTGCTCTGATTGGTCAGAGGGCTCAGTCTGTTATGATTGGTCTACTCTGCTCTGATTGGTCAGATGACCCAGTCTGTTGTGATTGGTCTACTCTGCTCTGATTGGTCAGATGGCCCAGTCTGTTGTGATTGGTCTACTCTGCTCTGATTGGTCAGATGGCCCAGTCTGTTGTGATTGGTCTACTCTGCTCTGATTGGTCAGAGGGCCCAGTCTGTTGTGATTGGTCTACTCTGCTCTGATTGGTCAGATGGCCCAGTCTGTTGTGATTGGTCTACTCTGCTCTGATTGGTCAGATGGCCCAGTCTGTTGTGATTGGTCTACTCTGCTCTGATTGGTCAGATGGCCCAGTCTGTTGTGATTGGTCTACTCTGCTCTGATTGGTCAGAGGGCCCAGTCTGTTGTGATTGGTCTACTCTGCTCTGATTGGTCAAATGACGCAGTCTGTTGTGATTGGTCTACTCTGCTCTGATTGGTCAGATGGCCCAGTCTGTTGTGATTGGTCTACTCTGCTCTGATTGGTCAGAGGGCCCAGTCTGTTGTGATTGGTCTACTCTGCTCTGATTGGTCAGATGACGCAGTCTGTTGTGATTGGTCTACTCTGCTCTGATTGGTCAGATGGCCCAGTCTGTTGTGATTGGTCTACTCTGCTCTGATTGGTCAGATGGCCCAGTCTGTTGTGATTGGTCTACTCTGCTCTGATTGGTCAGAGGGCCCAGTCTGTTGTGATTGGTCTACTCTGCTCTGATTGGTCAGATGACTCAGTCTGTTGTGATTGGTCTACTCTGCTCTGATTGGTCAGACGGCTCAGTCTGTTGTGATTGGTCTACTCTGCTCTGATTGGTCAGATGGCACAGTCTGTTGTGATTGGTCTACTCTGCTCTGATTGGTCAGATGGCCCAGTCTGTTGTGATTGGTCTACTCTGCTCTGATTGGTCAGAGGGCTCAGTCTGTTGTGATTGGTCTACTCTGCTCTGATTGGTCAGATGGCCCAGTCTGTTGTGATTGGTCTACTCTGCTCTGATTGGTCAGAGGGCCCAGTCTGTTGTGATTGGTCTACTCTGCTCTGATTGGTCAGATGGCCCAGTCTGTTGTGATTGGTCTACTCTGCTCTGATTGGTCAGATGGTCCAGTCTGTTGTGATTGGTCTACTCTGCTCTGATTGGTCAGAGGGCCCAGTCTGTTGTGATTGGTCTACTCTGCTCTGATTGGTCAGATGACCCAGTCTGTTGTGATTGGTCTACTCTGCTCTGATTGGTCAGATGGCCCAGTCTGTTGTGATTGGTCTACTCTGCTCTGATTGGTCAGAGGGCCCAGTCTGTTGTGATTGGTCTACTCTGCTCTGATTGGTCAGATGGCCCAGTCTGTTGTGATTGGTCTACTCTGCTCTGATTGGTCAGAGGGCTCAGTCTGTTGTGATTGGTCTACTCTGCTCTGATTGGTCAGATGGCTCAGTCTGTTGTGATTGGTCTACTCTGCTCTGATTGGTCAGAGGGCTCAGTCTGTTATGATTGGTCTACTCTGCTCTGATTGGTCAGATGACCCAGTCTGTTGTGATTGGTCTACTCTGCTCTGATTGGTCAGATGGCCCAGTCTGTTGTGATTGGTCTACTCTGCTCTGATTGGTCAGAGGGCTCAGTCTGTTGTGATTGGTCTACTCTGCTCTGATTGGTCAGATGACTCAGTCTGTTTTGATTGGTCTACTCTGCTCTGATTGGTCAGAGGGCCCAGTCTGTTGTGATTGGTCTACTCTGCTCTGATTGGTCAGACGGCCCAGTCTGTTGTGATTGGTCTACTCTGCTCTGATTGGTCAGATGGCTCAGTCTGTTGTGATTGGTCTACTCTGCTCTGATTGGTCAGATGGCCCAGTCTGTTGTGATTGGTCTACTCTGCTCTGATTGGTCAGAGGGCTCAGTCTGTTGTGATTGGTCTACTCTGCTCTGATTGGTCAGATGGCCCAGTCTGTTGTGATTGGTCTACTCTGCTCTGATTGGTCAGATGGCCCAGTCTGTTGTGATTGGTCTACTCTGCTCTGATTGGTCAGACGGCTCAGTCTGTTGTGATTGGTCTACTCTGCTCTGATTGGTCAGAGGGCTCAGTCTGTTGTGATTGGTCTACTCTGCTCTGATTGGTCAGACGGCTCAGTCTGTTGTGATTGGTCTACTCTGCTCTGATTGGTCAGATGGCACAGTCTGTTGTGATTGGTCTACTCTGCTCTGATTGGTCAGATGGCACAGTCTGTTGTGATTGGTCTACTCTGCTCTGATTGGTCAGATGGCACAGTCTGTTGTGATTGGTCTACTCTGCTCTGATTGGTCAGAGGGCTCAGTTTGTTGTGATTGGTCTACTCTGCTCTGATTGGCCAGATGGCCCAGTCTGTGGTGATTGGTCTACTCTGCTCTGATTGGTCAGAGGGCTCAGTCTGTTGTGATTGGTCTACCGTGTACAGCGTGAGTCGAAAAAGAAAAAAAACGGCCATTACCATAACTGAACTTCAGCTCCGGAGGCTTCCTAAAGCTCAGCGATTGTACACCGTAAACTGAAGACAGTACGAACGATGACGTCGATTTTACCATATCAATCTGAGTGCGAGTCCAATGATGAAACATTGTAAGAACTAGTTATTCAACCCGAACCTCCATCGCAGCAGGACTCGAGCAGGACTCAGTGTTTCTCAGTGATGCGCTGCTCAGTTTGAGGAACATTGTGAGATGTTGCAACTGTAATTCCTCACCATCAGCATTAACAAGAGTATGTTCATCAACAAACCCATGTGTTTATTTCTGATTTAGTGCGGGGGTCAAGTTGTTCACTGACAGACAACGTACAACATAGGCATTATGCAAATGTATTTTCTAGTGACAGAACCGTAACGCAGTGTGATTCGAATTACAGATGACTTGTTCTCAGTCGATTCTTTCTTTTGGGAGACAATAACTTTATCTATTGTGCACTTTCGACTTTACAACTTTCTAGAACGCTTCCATTCACAACCAGCTTTATTACACAGTGCATGAAAGGGAATATATTTGAAAAACCATAATAGGATGACCTTAAATCGCTGTGTTTTGAAGTTTAATATTCACATTAAGCCATATGACCTCTTGAAGTGATAATTAGGACTTTTCTTATACCATTTAAGACTTTTTAAGGACCCCGAATGAAAGAAGCACTGGCCTCAAATACCCGGATGAGCCTCATTATACAGTGCGGCTATTGACGAATAACTGACCGTGACAGACCAATCAGAATCAACCATCACTTGACCAATCAGAATCAAGCATTTCAGAAGAGTGTAATAATAATACCTGTTAGTCTTCCAGATGTGTAACGTGTCCGGATCGGTTATGCCGCGCTTGTCTGCCTGTTCCTCCAGAAAGTCGAAGAAGTACTTGATAGCAAACGGTGGATTCTCCAGAGGAATGCTGAGGATGGCTTGGAAGAGATCATCCAGGAATTTCTGCAGTGTTCCCTGACACACACACATTCACACACGTATTAGTCTTCATGTGTAGCGCTCTCTGGTGGGATTGAGTTTCACCTGAGGTCTACAGTCCACATCTCTCTGCTACTGTCCCTTTAAAACATACTGTATGTTAATGAGCTCATGGTTGTGACATCATAAACATCGGTGGTCATGATGTCTTCCTGAAGGACACGATGGGACACTTTCACGTAGACTTTCAACACCATCATCCCTCGCTTCTGTCTGTTTCTTATGGAATATTGCAGTGTTTATTATAAATGATTATCATTATTGTGTTAATGATCTTGAATCAGAATAACTCCCTCTTACAGCATCTCTTCTCTTCTCTGATGACAAGGGCGGGGCTATAACCTGTCACTCACATGAGATCAGCCAATAGCAAACCACAACCATCCAATCAGTTCCCCACAGACACAATCAAGCCCTGCCCACATTTGTTCTTGTTCTAGAAGCGTTTCACTCGATATACGGCACAATAGAGGAGAAGGGACCCGTGTAACTTCAGTTTTACAGTGACTTTAACTCTTTCCCCAATAGCGTTTTTAAAAAAAAAAGTTCAGCCAAAAGAATGTTCATGGCCCCTAAATTATTTTGTTGTATAAATATCTGAACATGCAATATATGAAAAAAGAAAAGAGCCTCTGCTTTAAAAAAAGAAAACATGAAGCTAGAATAAAACTGCTTTTTTTATCAACCCTTGAATGTGGGTAAGTTTAATAAAAAAGCAATATTTTGAGCAAAAAGCTGAGACGTTTCAGTCAAAGTCTTCCTCCAGAAGGGATTCAGAGCGATGATTAAACACAGATGGAGTAGATCGAGCTCCTCAACACCTCAAAGCTTCAGGCGTTTCCTCTTCATGCTTCAACATTTCATTTGGGAACATTAGACCGTTTTGATTTGTTTAGTGTTTTATGATCGCTTCATCAATGCTTCTATCGCTAGTTTCTGCTTCTTCTCCTGTGTTTTGATCAGGAGATTCAGTACTCGTTCAGTAGATGTTTAATAGCGCCCCCTACCGTATAACAGGGAAAACACGGAAAGCCGGAAATGTCCATCAATGACGGGAAAGAGTTAAGGGGAGCTCGACTGAATTACCCTGAACAGGCCTTATTTTCATTTACCTTTATTACCAGTGTCTTGTTATATTCTGGAGCACCTGAAGCTTGTTTATGTCAGCACACTTTGCAATAAAGAGTGTATTTACAGTCCTTGGAAAGGTCCGTGTGGACAGAGAGGAGGCACTTCGTTCCCATGATATGAGCCTTTAGGAGGTCAGTAGTGTTTCCCACTGATGGAACAGTATGTGAGTGTCGCGTCTCATCACTGGCGGCTGTGGTTGTGTGTGTGTGTGAGTTTATCCACTACCTTAGTGGAGAGCAAGCGTGTGAGGTAGATCTCCGGCAACACTTTCTTCCTCTGACTGTGTCTGTGAGTCTTTCTGTTCTCGCCCAGATCATCATGTGGAAGAACCTGCCGTCAAACACACACACAGCAGACTTAAACCATCCGTCAAACACACACACAGCAGAGTTAAACCATCCGTCAAACACACACACAGCAGCTAAACCATCCGTCAAACACACACAGCAGAGTTAAACCATCCGTCAAACACACACAGCAGAGTTAAACCATCCGTCAAACACACACAGCAGAGTTAAACCATCCGTCAAACACACACAGCAGAGTTAAACCATCCGTCAAACACACACACAGCAGTTCAACCATCCATCAAACACACACACAGCAGTTAAACCATCCGTCAAACACACACACAGCAGAGTTAAACCATCCGTCAAACACACACACAGCAGAGTTAAACCATCCGTCAAACACACACAGCAGAGTTAAACCATCCGTCAAACACACACACAGCAGTTCAACCATCCGTCAAACACACACACAGCAGAGTAAAACCATCCGTCAAACACACACAGCAGAGTTAAACCATCCGTCAAACACACACACAGCAGAGTTAAACCATCCGTCAAACACACACACAGCAGAGTTAAACCATCCGTCAAACACACACACAGCAGAGTTAAACCATCCGTCAAACACACACACAGCAGAGTTAAACCATCCGTCAAACACACACACAGCAGAGTTAAACCATCCGTCAAACACACACAGCAGAGTTAAACCATCCGTCAAACACACACAGCAGAGTTAAACCATCCGTCAAACACACACAGCAGAGTTAAACCATCCGTCAAACACACACACAGCAGTTAAACCATCCGTCAAACACACACACAGCAGAGTAAAACCATCCGTCAAACACATACAGCAGAGTTAAACCATCCGTCAAACACACACACAGCAGAGTTAAACCATCCGTCAAACACACACACAGCAGAGTTAAACCATCCGTCAAACACACACAGCAGAGTTAAACCATCCGTCAAACACACACACAGCAGAGTTAAACCATCCGTCAAACACACACACAGCAGAGTTAAACCATCCGTCAAACACACACAGCAGAGTTAAACCATCCGTCAAACACACACACAGCAGACTTAAACCATCCGTCAAACACACACACAGCAGTTAAACCATCCGTCAAACACACACACAGCAGAGTTAAACCATCCGTCAAACACACACAGCAGAGTTAAACCATCCGTCAAACACACACAGCAGAGTTAAACCATCCGTTAAACACACACACAGCAGTTAAACCATCCGTCAAACACACACACAGCAGAGTTAAACCATCCGTCAAACACACACAGCAGAGTTAAACCATCCGTCAAACACACACAGCAGAGTTAAACCATCCGTTAAACACACACACAGCAGAGTTAAACCATCCGTCAAACACACACAGCAGAGTTAAACCATCCGTCAAACACACACAGCAGAGTTAAACCATCCGTCAAACACACATACAGCAGAGTTAAACCATCCGTCAAACACACACAGCAGAGTTAAACCATCCGTCAAACACACACAGCAGAGTTAAACCATCCGTCAAACACACACAGCAGAGTTAAACCATCCGTCAAACACACACACAGCAGAGTTAAACCATCCGTCAAACACACACAGCAGAGTTAAACCATCCGTCAAACACACACACAGCAGAGTTAAACCATCCGTCAAACACACACAGCAGAGTTAAACCATCCGTCAAACACACACAGCAGAGTTAAACCATCCGTCAAACACACACAGCAGAGTTAAACCATCCGTCAAACACACACACAGCAGAGTTAAACCATCCGTCAAACACACACACAGCAGAGTTAAACCATCCGTCAAACACACACACAGCAGTTAAACCATCCGTTAAACACACACACAGCAGTTAAACCATCCGTCAAACACACACAGCAGAGTTAAACCATCCGTCAAACACACACAGCAGAGTTAAACCATCCGTCAAACACACACAGCAGAGTTAAACCATCCGTCAAACACACACAGCAGAGTTAAACCATCCGTCAAACACACACAGCAGAGTTAAACCATCCGTCAAACACACACAGCAGAGTTAAACCATCCGTCAAACACACACAGCAGAGTTAAACCATCCGTCAAACACACACACAGCAGAGTTAAACCATCCGTCAAACACACACAGCAGACTTAAACCATCCGTCAAACACACACACAGCAGAGTTAAACCATCCGTCAAACACACACACAGCAGAGTTAAACCATCCGTCAAACACACACACAGCAGTTCAACCATCCGTTAAACACACACACAGCAGAGTTAAACCATCCGTCAAACACACACACAGCAGAGTTAAACCATCCGTCAAACACACACACAGCAGAGTTAAACCATCCGTCAAACACACACACAGCAGAGTTAAACCATCCGTCAAACACACACAGCAGAGTTAAACCATCCGTCAAACACACACAGCAGAGTTAAACCATCCGTCAAACACACACACAGCAGAGTTAAACCATCCGTCAAACACACACACAGCAGAGTTAAACCATCCGTCAAACACACACACAGCAGTTAAACCATCCGTTAAACACACACACAGCAGTTAAACCATCCGTCAAACACACACAGCAGAGTTAAACCATCCGTCAAACACACACAGCAGAGTTAAACCATCCGTCAAACACACACAGCAGAGTTAAACCATCCGTCAAACACACACAGCAGAGTTAAACCATCCGTCAAACACACACAGCAGAGTTAAACCATCCGTCAAACACACACAGCAGAGTTAAACCATCCGTCAAACACACACAGCAGAGTTAAACCATCCGTCAAACACACACACAGCAGAGTTAAACCATCCGTCAAACACACACAGCAGACTTAAACCATCCGTCAAACACACACACAGCAGAGTTAAACCATCCGTCAAACACACACACAGCAGAGTTAAACCATCCGTTAAACACACACACAGCAGAGTTAAACCATCCGTCAAACACACACAGCAGAGTTAAACCATCCGTCAAACACACACACAGCAGAGTTAAACCATCCGTTAAACACACACACAGCAGAGTTAAACCATCCGTCAAACACACACATCAGAGTTAAACCATCCGTCAAACACACACAGCAGAGTTAAACCATCCGTCAAACACACACAGCAGAGTTAAACCATCCGTCAAACACACACAGCAGAGTTAAACCATCCGTCAAACACACACAGCAGAGTTAAACCATCCGTCAAACACACACACAGCAGACTTAAACCATCCGTCAAACACACACACAGCAGAGTTAAACCATCCGTCAAACACACACACAGCAGAGTTAAACCATCCGTCAAACACACACACAGCAGAGTTAAAACATCCGTCAAACACACACAGCAGAGTTAAACCATCCGTCAAACACACACAGCAGAGTTAAACCATCCGTCAAACACACACAGCAGAGTTAAACCATCCGTCAAACACACACACAGCAGACTTAAACCATCCGTCAAACACACACACAGCAGAGTTAAACCATCCGTCAAACACACACACAGCAGAGTTAAACCATCCGTCAAACACACACACAGCAGAGTTAAACCATCCGTTAAACACACACACAGCAGAGTTAAACCATCCGTCAAACACACACAGCAGAGTTAAACCATCCGTCAAACACACACACAGCAGAGTTAAACCATCCGTCAAACACACACACAGCAGTTAAACCATCCGTCAAACACACACAGCAGAGTTAAACCATCCATCAAACACACACAGCAGAGTTAAACCATCCGTCAAACACACACACAGCAGAGTTAAACCATCCGTCAAACACACACACAGCAGTTAAACCATCCGTCAAACACACACAGCAGAGTTAAACCATCCGTCAAACACACACACAGCAGAGTTAAACCATCCGTCAAACACACACAGCAGAGTTAAACCATCCGTCAAACACACACACAGCAGAGTTAAACCATCCGTCAAACACACACACAGCAGTTAAACCATCCGTCAAACACACACAGCAGAGTTAAACCATCCGTCAAACACACACACAGCAGAGTTAAACCATCCGTCAAACACACACACAGCAGAGTTAAACCATCCGTCAAACACACACACAGCAGTTAAACCATCCGTTAAACACACACACAGCAGTTAAACCATCCGTCAAACACACACAGCAGAGTTAAACCATCCGTCAAACACACACAGCAGAGTTAAACCATCCGTCAAACACACACAGCAGAGTTAAACCATCCGTCAAACACACACACAGCAGAGTAAAACCATCCGTCAAACACACACACAGCAGAGTTAAACCATCCGTCAAACACACACAGCAGAGTTAAACCATCCGTTAAACACACACAGCAGAGTTAAACCATCCATCAAACACACACAGCAGACTTAAACCATCCGTCAAACACACACACAGCAGAGTTAAACCATCCGTCAAACACACACACAGCAGAGTTAAACCATCCGTCAAACACACACAGCAGAGTTAAACCATCCATCAAACACACACACAGCAGAGTTAAACCATCCGTCAAACACACACACAGCAGAGTTAAACCATCCGTCAAACACACACAGCAGAGTTAAACCATCCGTCAAACACACACACAGCAGAGTAAAACCATCCGTCAAACACACACACAGCAGAGTTAAACCATCCGTCAAACACACACAGCAGAGTTAAACCATCCGTTAAACACACACAGCAGAGTTAAACCATCCATCAAACACACACAGCAGACTTAAACCATCCGTCAAACACACACACAGCAGAGTTAAACCATCCGTCAAACACACACACAGCAGAGTTAAACCATCCGTCAAACACACACAGCAGAGTTAAACCATCCATCAAACACACACAGCAGACTTAAACCATCCGTCAAACACACACACAGCAGAGTTAAACCATCCGTCAAACACACACACAGCAGAGTTAAACCATCCGTCAAACACACACAGCAGAGTTAAACCATCCATCAAACACACACAGCAGACTTAAACCATCCGTCAAACACACACACAGCAGAGTTAAACCATCCGTCAAACACACACACAGCAGAGTTAAACCATCCGTCAAACACACACACAGCAGAGTTAAACCATCCGTCAAACACACACACAGCAGAGTTAAACCATCCGTCAAACACACACAGCAGAGTTAAACCATCCATCAAACACACACAGCAGACTTAAACCATCCGTCAAACACACACACAGCAGAGTTAAACCATCCGTCAAACACACACACAGCAGAGTTAAACCATCCGTCAAACACACACAGCAGACTTAAACCATCCGTCAAACACACACACAGCAGAGTAAAACCATCCGTCAAACACACACACAGCAGAGTTAAACCATCCGTCAAACACACACACAGCAGAGTTAAACCATCCGTCAAACACACACAGCAGAGTTAAACCATCCGTCAAACACACACACAGCAGAGTTAAACCATCCGTCAAACACACACACAGCAGACTTAAACCATCCGTCAAACACACACACAGCAGAGTTAAACCATCCGTCAAACACACACACAGCAGAGTTAAACCATCCGTCAAACACACACACAGCAGAGTTAAACCATCCGTCAAACACACACACAGCAGAGTTAAACCATCCGTCAAACACACACAGCAGAGTTAAACCATCCGTCAAACACACACACAGCAGACTTAAACCATCCGTCAAACACACACACACAGCAGAGTTAAACCATCCGTCAAACACACACACAGCAGAGTAAAACCATCCGTCAAACACACACACAGCAGAGTTAAACCATCCGTCAAACACACACACAGCAGAGTTAAACCATCCGTCAAACACACACAGCAGAGTTAAACCATCCGTCAAACACACACACAGCAGAGTTAAACCATCCGTCAAACACACACACAGCAGAGTTAAACCATCCGTCAAACACACACACAGCAGTTAAACCATCCGTCAAACACACACACAGCAGAGTAAAACCATCCGTCAAACACATACATCAGAGTTAAACCATCCGTCAAACACACACACAGCAGAGTTAAACCATCCGTCAAACACACACACAGCAGAGTTAAACCATCCGTCAAACACACACACAGCAGAGTTAAACCATCCGTCAAACACACACACAGCAGAGTTAAACCATCCGTCAAACACACACACAGCAGAGTTAAACCATCCGTCAAACACACACACAGCAGAGTTAAACCATCCGTCAAACACACACACAGCAGAGTTAAACCATCCGTCAAACACACACACAGCAGAGTTAAACCATCCGTCAAACACACACACAGCAGAGTTAAACCATCCGTCAAACACACACACAGCAGAGTTAAACCATCCGTCAAACACACACACAGCAGAGTTAAACCATCCGTCAAACACACACACAGCAGTTAAACCATCCGTCAAACACACACACAGCAGAGTAAAACCATCCGTCAAACACATACATCAGAGTTAAACCATCCGTCAAACACACACACAGCAGAGTTAAACCATCCGTCAAACACACACACAGCAGAGTTAAACCATCCGTCAAACACACACACAGCAGAGTTAAACCATCCGTCAAACACACACACAGCAGAGTTAAACCATCCGTCAAACACACACACAGCAGAGTTAAACCATCCGTCAAACACACACACAGCAGAGTTAAACCATCCGTCAAACACACACACAGCAGAGTTAAACCATCCGTCAAACACACACACAGCAGAGTTAAACCATCCGTCAAACACACACACAGCAGAGTTAAACCATCCGTCAAACACACACAGCAGAGTTAAACCATCCGTCAAACACACACACAGCAGAGTTAAACCATCCGTCAAACACACACAGCAGAGTTAAACCATCCGTCAAACACACACACAGCAGAGTAAAACCATCCGTCAAACACACACACAGCAGAGTTAAACCATCCGTCAAACACACACAGCAGAGTTAAACCATCCGTCAAACACACACACAGCAGAGTTAAACCATCCGTCAAACACACACAGCAGAGTTAAACCATCCGTCAAACACACACACAGCAGAGTTAAACCATCCGTCAAACACACACACAGCAGAGTTAAACCATCCGTCAAACACACACACAGCAGAGTTAAACCATCCGTCAAACACACACAGCAGAGTTAAACCATCCGTCAAACACACACACAGCAGTTAAACCATCCGTCAAACACACACACAGCAGAGTTAAACCATCCGTCAAACACACACACAGCAGAGTAAAACCATCCGTCAAACACACACACAGCAGAGTTAAACCATCCGTCAAACACACACACAGCAGAGTTAAACCATCCGTCAAACACACACAGTCTTCGTCTAGCGAGAGCTGAGTGTGTTTACGAGAGCTTATGCGTTATAGAGGATTCTCATCACTGTGAAAAGCTCTGACCCCGTGCGAGAACTGTGTGTATTTTTGAATATCATGTGTTACACAATAGTTTAAGCAATCGAGACGACTGATAAAGTATAACACTTGATTATTACTGAGCAGAAGAGATTTAGAGATGTCCAGCTCACTCACCAGATGAACGTACTTCTCTGTGTCCAGATCTTTAGCTGTGAATCAACAGAAACACGTGAGTTCATAACTGAGTTGTGTGAGTGTGTGAGTGTGTGTGTGTGTGAGTATTGTGCACATGTAAAGGCCCCAATATACTGCTGTGATGTCATGTCGAATAAGACCAGGACAGAACGAAGTTCGTTTCTAGAGTTTGCAACAGCCAAAGAGAACTCTCTGGGAAAGATCCGCCTCTTTCCTCCCATTGGTCGGTGTGGTGATGATGTAATAGGTGGGTGTGGCTCTGAGGCTCCGCGTGACGGAGCCGGATGAATCAGCGTGACGTTTGCTCATTTCTGTAGTGTGTTTATGCTGCCACTGAGAGGAAAGCGCAGCACAGATTCGCATATTCCTCTAAAGCGGACGCCGTCATGATGTCCACTAACAGTGTGTCACTGCAAGCGTGTTTCACGAGTGTGTGTGTGTGTGTGTGTGTGTGTGTGTGTGTGTGAGGTGTGTTGCTGTACCTCTGCCCAGTGTGTTCTCTCTCGTGTCTTTCATGCTCATGGCCAGTGACGCCCCATCTGGGATCTGCAACACACAGGTCAGAGGTCAGAGGTCATTAGAGTGATGCGTACAGTCACTCAAGCCAACACTTCATGGAGGAGATTATGTCACAATATGGGTTTGTGCAAACAAGTTATCTTGGGGAACTCTGCTGAATGGGTTAACACATTAGAGGACTCCTGATGAACACATGATCAGATTACACCAACTATGATGAACACATGAGCGGATTACACCAAATATGATGAACACATGATCAGATTACACCAAATATGATGAACACATGATCAGATTACACCAAATATGATGAACACATGATCAGATTACACTAAATATGATGAACACATGATCAGATTACACCAAATATGATGAACACATGATCAGATTACACCAAATATGATGAACACATGATCAGATTACACCAAATATGATGAACACATGATCAGATTACACCAAATATGATGAACACATGATCAGATTACACTAAATATGATGAACACATGATCAGATTACACCAAATATGATGAACACATGATCAGATTACACCAAATATGATGAACACATGATCAGATTACACCAAATATGATGAACACAAGATCAGATTACACCAAATATGATGAACACATGATCGATGATCAGATTACACTAAATATGATGAACACATGATCAGATTACACCAAATATGATGAACACATGATCGGATTACACCAAATATGATGAACACATGATCAGATTACACCAAATATGATGAACACAAGATCAGATTACACCAAATATGATGAACACAAGATCAGATTACACCAAATATGATGAACACATGATCAGATTACACCAAATATGATGAACACATGATCAGATTACACCAAATATGATGAACACATGATCGATGATCGGATTACACCAAATATGATGAACACATGATCAGATTACACCAAATATGATGAACACATGATCGATGATCGGATTACACCAAATATGATGAACACATGAGCGGATTACACCAAATATGATGAACACATGATCAGATTACACCAAATATGATGAACACAAGATCAGATTACACCAAATATGATGAACACATGATCGATGATCAGATTACACCAAATATGATGAACACATGATCAGATTACACCAAATATAATGAACACATGATCAGATTACACCAAATATAATGAACACAAGATCAGATTACACCAAATATGATGAACACATGATCGGATTACACCAAATATAATGAACACAAAATCAGATTACACCAAATATGATGAACACATGATCAGATTACACCAAATATAATGAACACATGATCGGATTACACCAAATATAATGAACACAAGATCAGATTACACCAAATATGATGAACACATGATCGGATTACACCAAATGTAATGAACACAAAATCAGATTACACCAAATATGATGAACACATGATCAGATTACACCAAATATGATGAACACCTGATCAGATCACACCAAATATGATGAACACATGATCGGATCACACCAAATATGATGAACACATGATCAGATTACACCAAATATGATGAACACATGATCAGATTACACCAAATATGATGAACACCTGATCAGATCACACCAAATATGATGAACACATGATCGGATCACACCAAATATGATGAACACATGATCAGATTACACCAAAACTCCGCCTGGGGACAAACACATCCCCTTCCGGTCCCAAGCCCGGATAAAGGAGGAGGGTTGACCAGCTGCCCACTGGTCGTAAAAACCTAGGCTTGAATCTGAATGGACAAAGCTCAAGTACGAAACCCGAAAAATGCTACCGCATCCGGGCTAGCCGATGCGTCGATGTTGGTCACTTCCCAATCCCAGGACGTCGGTGAGAAGTATGCTACTGGAAGGGGAAGTCAACCGCTACCTGGTCCACCGGTTTCGACTAAACGCCCCGTCTTTCTCGCCACATGGAATATTAGAACCGGATATGCAGTGGGACAACGAGAACAGGTGGCTCAAGAATTGGCCAAGTACAACGTCGCCATTACGGCCATCACAGAATTGAGATTAACTGATTTTGGGAACATGTCTGTCACTGTCCCTCATCAGCGAACGAACTTCAAGCTCTATTTCTTCGGCGGGACCAAACATGTGGAAGGTGTAGGTTTCTTCGTGGACAGCAACTTTAATCGATATGTCGCCGGTTTTCAACCCATTTCTAGTCGAATTGCGGTGCTCTCACTCCATGGTATTATTAACTCGAACCTGGTAGTAGTCTACGCGCCAACTGAGGTCAGCACGGATGCGGCAAAGGACGATTTCTATTGCCAACTTCAAGACACCTGGGATATGTTACCTCGGTCTGACATTAATATACTCATGGGTGATTTAAATGCTCACACTGGACGTGACGACCATGCATGGCCTGGAGTACTAGGTCCTTTTGGTGTGCGATCCATCAACGACAATGGAACTCGTTTCCTCTCGTTTGCCGCAATGAATGACCTTTCGATCGGAAACACGCTCTTCCGCCACCCGTTTCACCATCAATTAACATGGAGATCTGCCAACGGGAAGGATAGAGCTTGTATCGACTTTATAGCGATTTCCCATCGATTTAGATCCTCGTTACAGGATGTCAGAGTGATGCGTGGTGCGGACTGTGGCTCGGATCATTGTATGGTACGCGCGAAAGTTCGCCTAAGACTGAAACGTCCTCCAACATCACCAAAACATGGGAAGAAACTCAATGTCGCCCTTCTACAGGACCCTAAAGTCCGTGAAGCCTTTGAAATTGACCTTCAAAACCGATTCAACGCCATCTCCATTGTAGATGATAATGGCAATTTAAAAACGTCAGTGGACAGGGCCATGAATGAGTTCACCGAATTGATCTCCGATTGTACATCGGCAGTGTGCCCACCATCGAAGCACAGATCCAAGCCTTGGATCACCGGGGAAACATTGGCCTTTATTGAACAACGAAAGAAGAATAAGCTAGTTAACCTGGATGAATATCGTCGCCTTCATAAGATCATACGAAAGAGGCTAAAGAAGGAACGTGCCGCCTATTGGGAGGAAATTGCTGAGGAAATGAAAACAGCAGCTAAACGCAAAGAATTCCGTACCTTATATTCAACCATCCGGCGTTTAGCAGGGAAGAACAAGCCATTGGTCAATAATATCAAGGACTCGATGGGGAAATTCCTAAGATCAAATGAGGAATGCTTAAACCGATGGAAGGAGTACTTCCAAGACCTGCTCAACCATCCTGCCCCTCAAGGCCTGACGGTAAATCCAGACCCGGTTGAGGAACAGAGCACCTATGTGGATGACCTAGAACCTTCTTTACCTGAATTACGAGTCGCCATTAAATCATTAAAGAACAACAAGGCTCCTGGAGTGGATAGTGTAGTGGCAGAGGCCTTGAAACATGGAAGAGAAGTTCTGGAAGGCTGCCTACACATGTTGCTAGGACAGATATGGAGGACTGAAGTTATTCCTACTGCCTGGAAACGGGCGACCATCATCCCGATTTCCAAGAAAGGGGACAAGTCTGAGTGCAAAAACTATCGTGGCATTAGTCTCCTGTCGATCATTGGTAAGGTATTCATGAAGATCATTTACCGTAGGATGCTTAAACGCCGTGAGGAAGCGGCTAGAGAAGAACAAGCGGGATTCCGGCCAGATCGCAGCTGTTGCGATCAGATCTTCTCCCTTCGCCAACTCCTCGAAGAAAGGATCCGATGTGGCAAAAGAACAGTGATGGTTTTCATTGATTTCTCTGCAGCCTTCGACAGCGTGCACCGCCCAGCCTTATGGAACACACTACGAGCGGAAGGGTACCCTCCAAAGATCATACGCCTCCTCCAGAACACCTATGAGGGGTCTACCAGCCATGTACGAGTTCAAGGAGGAGTGACAACCGACTTTCAAGTGAATTCGGGAGTTAGACAGGGCTGCATTCTTTCTCCCAGCCTGTTTAACAGTGTCGTGGACTGCATCATGAGGCAGGTCTTCTTTGGACGACGCGGAGTGAGATTTGGAGCTTGGGTTGCCGAACATGCCACAGATCTGATGTATGCTGACGACAGTGTTTTTCTCACAGATGATGATGCCGAAGCCTCCATAATTATCCAGGATATCGTCGAAGAAGCTACAAGATTTGGGCTTAAAATCAACACTGTCAAAACAGTTGTTATGACTTCAGACAACTCTCCGGCAGTTGTATACCTTAATGGAATCCAGCTAGAACAAGTCGAAACATTCAAATATCTGGGGTCGACCTTTCAAGGTAACAAGATCGCAGCATCAGTTGACATTACCCACCGAATCGGATCTGCAACTTCGGCCTTTGGTTCGACTTCCTGGTGCATCTGGAGGAAAAAGTCTCTAACAACAGCAACGAAGGTTCGTTTATACCGCACTCTGATTCTACCAATCCTCCTATATGGAGCGGAAACTTGGGTACTCTTAGGCCTTGTCCACACGGACACGGGTATTTTTATAACCAGAGTTTTTCCTACTTGCGTTTTTTATATATGATTTATTTATTGAATTTTTCACAACACCAAAGACAAACAATCAATATAAAAAAATAATATAAAAACTAATAATATAATAAAAAAACACACACAAAAAAAACAGACATAAAAAAAATAAAAAAAAAAACATTAATACAAAAACACCATCACAAAATCCCTCACAGTACTAACAGGTTTAGTATAGTATGTAATATATAACAGAGCTTTATGTCATAATACAGAAATAGGACAAGGTCAGCCTTAACTAGGTCCAGCAAGTAAAGTTGAGTAACCTCAAAACTTAGAAAATAATGTGTGCTGGTAACGATAATATCAGTTGAAAACTGAAAAACCACTGAAAGTGCAGGGTTGGGTGGTCAGTCAGTCAATTGAGACTGCGTCCAGTTGCAGAGATTTAACATGCTCAAAAAAGGGTAACCAAATTCTTGAAAATTTAATCATGGAACCACGAAGGCAGTGTTTATTTTTTTCCAATTTAACAAAAAATAAGGCATCTTTTATCCACCGAGTATGAGAAGGGACTCGAGGACCCTTCCAGTTCATCAAAATGCAACGTCTCGCCAGCAGCGTAAGAAAAGCTACCAACTCTGCGAAATGAGACGGCAATGAGTAATTAGGAGGTAAAACTCCAAACAAGCCGATTAGCGGAGAGGGATGGATATTGACTGAAGTAATAGCGGAAAGTGAGTCAAAAACCGACTCCCAGAAAAGAGATAAAGCAGGACAAGTCCAGAACATATGAGTTAGATTAGCCGGTTCTACATGACACTTGTCGCAGCTTGGATCAATGTCAGGGAACATACGGGCTAATTTACTTTTAGACCAATGTACCTTGTGGACCACTTTACACTGTAAAACCCCGTGGCGAGCACAAACAGATGACGTGTGAACATGTTTCAAAATCGAATGCCATGTATCTGTCTCTATCTCTATATTAAGATCCCTAGCCCAGGTAATCCGCAGACTGTCAGAATCCAAAGGGCAACATGTGAAAAAGGTATTATAAATCGTAGAGATGGCCCCTCTTTGATAAGGATTGATATTTGATATGGTATCAACAATGGTGGAGGGTGGGATCAAGGGGAACCCCGGAAAATGCTTACGGACAAAGTCACGGACTTGCAAGTATCTGAAAAAGTGGAACCTTGGTAAGTTAAAAACTTGAGTCAATTGTTCAAAAGAAGCGAATGTTCCGTCAATGTAAAGATGTTTAATGGAAATGATCCCGTGGTCCACCCAGGCCGCAAAAGCCTTATCAATGAGAGAGGGAGGAAAGAGGGGGTTAGAATGTACAGGGCATAGAAGAGGTGTTGACTGTAAAGTAAAATGCCGCCTGAGTTGACGCCAGATCTTAAGACAATTTTTAACTATAACATTACTGGAGAAGGTTAAAGGTGATAACGAGAGAGGAAGACACAAAAGAGACGTAAGCGAAGTGCTGCCACAAGCAGCCTCCTCGACCCTTAACCAGGGTGGAGGCTGACCGCTGGAACAGCACCAGATTAACATATTACGAACATTTGCAGCCCAGTAATAAAACAAGAAGTTAGGTAGTGCTAAACCCCCCAGCTCCTTAGTTTTTTGTAAAATGCCTTTCTGTATTCTTGGAGTTTTTCCATTCCAAATAAATTGAGAAATAGTGCAATCTAAAGAGTGAAAGAAACGTTTTGGAATAAAAACCGGTATGCATTGAAAAAGATACAGAAATTTAGGCAGTACATTCATTTTTATACAATTTATCCTACCCGCAAGAGAAAGAGGCAATAGAGACCAACGATGAAGATCTTTGGTCAATCGATCCAACAGAGGAGAGAAATTACAGTTAAACAGGTCAGAGTAGTTCTTAGTTACGCAGATGCCCAAATAGTTGAATTGATTTAATGATGTCTTAAATGGCAATTTTGAAAGAGGGTATGCTATAGCTGCTGAATTTATAGGCAAGAGTTCACTCTTATGAAGATTCAGTTTATACCCCGAAACCTGCCCAAATACCTTCAGTAGATCTAAAACGTGGGGTATAGATCTGTCTGGCTCAGAGACGAAAAGTAAAAGGTCGTCAGCATATAAAGACAGTTTGTGCACAGCGCCCCCTCTTATAATGCCCATCATTTGACTAGATCTAAGGGCCACTGCCAATGGTTCAATAGCGATGGCGAACAATAAGGGGGAAAGGGGACAGCCCTGCCGAGTACCACGTCCAAGGGGAAAATAATCTGAGTAATCATTGTTTGTGCGGACACGGGCCAAAGGAGAAGCATAAAGAAGTTTGATCCAAGAGATAAATTTACAGCCAAATCCAAACTTTTTTAATGTATGGAACAAATAAGGCCACTCCACACGATCAAATGCCTTCTCTGCATCCATCGAAATAACCAACTCAGGGGTGGTAGAAGTTGAGGGAGAGTACAATATGTCAAATAGACGCCTGACATTGTGAAAAGAGTGCCTTCCCTTGACAAACCCTGTTTGGTCTGTAGAAATGATTGAAGGCAAAACAGCCTCTAGACGCCTACTTGCGTTTTTAAAAAAAATCCCGTCCACACATGCTCGGTCTACGTCTACATGAAAACGCAAAAACACGTATCAAGCGCGGTCAAGAGCATGCCACGCCAGCAGGCGGCGATATAAACCTTAACCGTAAAGCCACGTTGGCCCATCAGAAGCGCAAATCTGACGTCAAACACAGCGGATAACGGCGCACACTCTGACGTCGCAAGGTAAAATCCCCGGTTTCACTGTCTACACGACAACACTGTAACCGGCGTTTCTGAAAATACTCACCCTGGCAGGGGTTTTCAAAAATGTTCGGTTTCAGTGCGTTTTCGTGTGGACGAACGGCCGAACCGCATCAAAAAAGTCACGGTTATAAAAATACCCGTGTCCGTGTGGACAGGGTCTTAGAGGCAGACGTGAGAAGATTGGAGGTGTTCCAAATGCGCTGCCTCCGCCGGATTCTTGGAGTTACACTCCTTGACAAGATCCCGAATGAGGAAGTTCGCCGTCGCTGTTCTCACCAACTGGAAATCAACGTCTTGATTAAACGTGCCCGCCTCCGATGGTTTGGACATGTTTGCAGGATGGATGAGCACCGTCTCCCATACCGCACCCTATGGCGAACCAGGCCAGACAGCTGGAAAGTATTAAGAAATGCACCTAAAAAGACGTGGATCAAACAAGTGGAGATGGATCTAGCAGCGTACGGTATTTCACCCGATTATGCCAACAAGAACGCGGCTCAGGACAGGAAACAGTGGAGAAAGTTCGTGGAGTTCGTATGCGATGGCAATTTCCGTTCAGCACCCACGGTTCCATATAACCTACGGCCACGTTAGGACTACGGAATCACGGGAGAGAAATAAAAAAAATAAAAAATAAGATTACACCAAATATGATGAACACATGATCAGATTGATTACACTAAATATGATGAACACATGATCGATGATCAGATTACACCAAATATGATGA
>NW_026607054.1:1262500-1270000 GCF_029890125.1 Rhinichthys klamathensis goyatoka | reverse complement strand
GTGATCAGAGATAACGAGTGGATGATCAGAGATAACGAGTGGATGATCAGAGATAACGAGTGGGTGATCAGAGATAACGAGTGTGTGATCAGAGATAACGAGTGGATGATCAGAGATAACGAGTGGATGATCAGAGATAACGAGTGGGTGATCAGAGATAACGAGTGGATGATCAGAGATAACGAGTGTGTGATCAGAGATAACGAGTGGATGATCAGAGATAACGAGTGGATGATCAGAGATAACGAGTGGATGATCAGAGATAACGAGTGGGTGATCAGAGATAACGAGTGTGTGATCAGAGATAACGAGTGGATGATCAGAGATAACGAGTGGATGATCAGAGATAACGAGTGGATGATCAGAGATAACGAGTGGATGATCAGAGATAACGAGTGTGTGATCAGAGATAACGAGTGGATGATCAGAGATAACGAGTGTGTGATCAGAGATAACGAGTGTGTGATCAGAGATAACGAGTGGGTGATCAGAGATAACGAGTGGATGATCAGAGATAACGAGTGGATGATCAGAGATAACGAGTGGATGATCAGAGATAACGAGTGGATGATCAGAGATAACGAGTGTGTGATCAGAGATAACGAGTGGATGATCAGAGATAACGAGTGGATGATCAGAGATAACGAGTGAATGATCAGAGATAACGAGTGGATGATCAGAGATAACGAGTGTGTGATCAGAGATAACGAGTGGATGATCAGAGATAACGAGTGGATGATCAGAGATAACGAGTGGGTGATCAGAGATAACGAGTGTGTGATCAGAGATAACGAGTGGATGATCAGAGATAACGAGTGGATGATCAGAGATAACGAGTGGATGATCAGAGATAACGAGTGGGTGATCAGAGATAACGAGTGTGTGATCAGAGATAACGAGTGGATGATCAGAGATAACGAGTGGATGATCAGAGATAACGAGTGGGTGATCAGAGATAACGAGTGTGTGATCAGAGATAACGAGTGGATGATCAGAGATAACGAGTGGATGATCAGAGATAACGAGTGGATGATCAGAGATAACGAGTGGATGATCAGAGATAACGAGTGTGTGATCAGAGATAACGAGTGGATGATCAGAGATAACGAGTGGATGATCAGAGATAACGAGTGTGTGATCAGAGATAACGAGTGGATGATCAGAGATAACGAGTGGATGATCAGAGATAACGAGTGAATGATCAGAGATAACGAGTGGATGATCAGAGATAACGAGTGTGTGATCAGAGATAACGAGTGGATGATCAGAGATAACGAGTGGATGATCAGAGATAACGAGTGGGTGATCAGAGATAACGAGTGTGTGATCAGAGATAACGAGTGGATGATCAGAGATAACGAGTGGATGATCAGAGATAACGAGTGTGTGATCAGAGATAACGAGTGTGTGATCAGAGATAACGAGTGTGTGATCAGAGATAACGAGTGGATGATCAGAGATAACGAGTGGGTGATCAGAGATAACGAGTGGATGATCAGAGATAACGAGTGTGTGATCAGAGATAACGAGTGTGTGATCAGAGATAACGAGTGTGTGATCAGAGTGTGTGATCAGAGATAACGAGTGTGTGATCAGAGATAACGAGTGTGTGATCAGAGATAACGAGTGGATGATCAGAGATAACGAGTGGATGATCAGAGATAACGAGTGGGTGATCAGAGATAACGAGTGGATGATCAGAGATAACGAGTGTGTGATCAGAGATAACGAGTGTGTGATCAGAGATAACGAGTGTGTGATCAGAGTGTGTGATCAGAGATAACGAGTGTGTGATCAGAGATAACGAGTGGATGATCAGAGATAACGAGTGTGTGATCAGAGATAACGAGTGGATGATCAGAGATAACGAGTGGATGATCAGAGATAACGAGTGTGTGATCAGAGATAACGAGTGGATGATCAGAGATAACGAGTGTGTGATCAGAGATAATGAGTGTGTGATCAGAGATAACGAGTGGATGATCAGAGATAACGAGTGTGTGATCAGAGATAACGAGTGGATGATCAGAGATAACGAGTGTGTGATCAGAGATAACGAGTGGATGATCAGAGATAACGAGTGGATGATCAGTGATTAACGAGTGGATGATCAGAGATAACGAGTGGATGATCAGAGATAACGAGTGTGTGATCAGAGATAACGAGTGGATGATCAGAGATAACGAGTGTGTGATCAGAGATAACGAGTGGATGATCAGAGATAACGAGTGGATGATCAGAGATAACGAGTGGATGATCAGAGATAACGAGTGGATGATCAGAGCTAACGAGTGGATGATCAGAGATAACGAGTGGATGATCAGAGATAACGAGTGTGTGATCAGAGATAACGAGTGTGTGATCAGAGATAACGAGTGTGTGATCAGAGATAACGAGTGGATGATCAGTGATTAACGAGTGTGTGATCAGAGATAACGAGTGTGTGATCAGAGATAACGAGTGTGTGATCAGAGATAACGAGTGTGTGATCAGAGATAACGAGTGTGTGATCAGAGATAACGAGTGTGTGATCAGAGATAACGAGTGTTTGATCAGAGATAACGAGTGGATGATCAGAGATAACGAGTGTGTGATCAGAGATAACGAGTGTGTGATCAGAGATAACGAGTGTGTGATCAGAGATAACGAGTGTGTGATCAGAGATAACGAGTGGATGATCAGAGATAACGAGTGGGTGATCAGAGATAACGAGTGTGTGATCAGAGATAACGAGTGGATGATCAGAGATAACGAGTGTGTGATCAGAGATAACGAGTGTGTGATCAGAGATAACGAGTGGATGATCAGAGATAACGAGTGTGTGATCAGAGATAACGAGTGGATGATCAGAGATAACGAGTGGATGATCAGAGATAACGAGTGGATGATCAGAGATAACGAGTGGATGATCAGAGATAACGAGTGGATGATCAGAGATAACGAGTGTGTGATCAGAGATAACGAGTGTGTGATCAGAGATAACGAGTGTGTGATCAGAGATAACGAGTGGATGATCAGAGATAACGAGTGTGTGATCAGAGATAACGAGTGGATGATCAGAGATAACGAGTGTGTGATCAGAGATAACGAGTGGATGATCAGAGATAACGAGTGGATGATCAGAGATAACGAGTGGATGATCAGAGATAACGAGTGGATGATCAGAGATAACGAGTGGATGATCAGAGATAACGAGCCGTTATTCACCCAGCTCCACGTCCTCCTCTCGGGGCCACTGGGAGAAGGGCAGGTTCTTGTAGAAGGCCTCCAGGATCTTGTCCTTCACCTGACCCATGGTGTCGGTGTTCATCACGCGCACGCTGGCCGAGTCCATGCCGAAGCCTTGGAACGACACGCTGATGTTCTGCAGCGGAGACCAGAGGTCAGAGGTCAGAGGTCAGAGGTCACATCACAACCTTCTCAGCACTTCAGTAATGCTAACAGAAGGTCAGCTGCTCAGTTACACACAATCACACAGTTACACACAATCACACACAGTCACACACAATCACACAGTTACACACAGTCACACACAGTTACACACAATCACACACAGTCACACACAGTTACACACAGTCACACACAGTTACACACAGTCACACACAGTCACACACAGTTACACACAATCACACAGTTACACACAGTCACACACAGTTACAAACAATCACACACAGTCACACACAGTTACACACAGTCACACACAGTTACACACAGTCACACACAGTTACAAACAATCACACACAGTCACACACAGTTACACACAGTCACACACAGTTACACACAGTCACACACAGTCACACACAGTCACACACAATCACACAGTTCCACACAGTCACACACAGTTACACACAATCACACACAGTCACACACAGTTACACACAGTCACACACAGTTACACACAGTCACACACAGTCACACACAGTTACACACAATCACACACAATCACACAGTTACACAGTCACACACAGTTACACACAATCACACACAGTCACACACAGTCACACACAGTCACACACAGTTACACACAATCACACACAGTCACACACAGTTACACACAGTTACACACAATCACACACAGTCACACACAGTCACACACAATTACACACAATCACACACAGTTACACACAATCACACAGTCACACACAGTTACACACAATCACACACAGTCACACACAGTTACACACAATCACACACAGTCACACACAGTCACACACAGTCACACACAGTTACACACAATCACACACAGTCACACACAGTTACACACAGTTACACACAATCACACACAGTCACACACAGTCACACACAATCACACAGTTACACACAGTAACACACAATCACACACAGTCACACACAGTTACACACAATCACACAGTCACACACAGTTACACACAATCACACAGTCACACACAGTTACACACAATCACACACAGTCACACACAGTTACACACAATCACACACAATCACACACAGTTACACACAGTCACACACAATCACACACAGTCACACACAGTCACACACAGTTACACACAGTCACACACAGTTACACACAGTCACACACAGTCACACACAGTCACACACATTCACACACAATCACACACAGTCCCACACAGTTACACACAGTTACACACAATCACACACAGTCACACACAGTTACACACAGTTACACACAGTCACACACACAGTTACACACAGTCACACAGTCACACACAGTCACACACAATCACACACAGTCACACACAGTTACACACAGTCACACAGTTACACACAATCACACACAGTCACACACAGTTACACACAATCACACAGTTACACACAATCACACAGTCACACACAGTTACACACAATCACACACAGTCACACACAGTTACACACAATCACACACAGTCACACACAGTCACACACAGTCACACACAGTTACACACAATCACACACAGTCACACACAGTTACACACAGTTACACACAATCACACACAGTCACACACAGTCACACACAATCACACAGTTACACACAGTAACACACAATCACACACAGTCACACACAGTTACACACAATCACACAGTCACACACAGTTACACACAATCACACAGTCACACACAGTTACACACAATCACACACAGTCACACACAGTTACACACAATCACACACAATCACACACAGTTACACACAGTCACACACAATCACACACAGTCACACACAGTCACACACAGTTACACACAGTCACACACAGTTACACACAGTCACACACAGTCACACACAGTCACACACAATCACACACAATCACACACAGTCCCACACAGTTACACACAGTTACACACAATCACACACAGTCACACACAGTTACACACAGTTACACACAGTCACACACACAGTTACACACAGTCACACAGTCACACACAGTCACACACAATCACACACAGTCACACACAGTTACACACAGTCACACAGTTACACACAATCACACACAGTCACACACAGTTACACACAATCACACAGTTACACACAATCACACACAGTCACACACAGTTACACACAATCACACAGTCACACACAGTCACACACAATCACACACAGTCACACACAGTCACACACAGTTACACACAATCACACAGTCACACACAGTTACACACAGTTACACACAATCACACACAGTCACACACAATCACACAGTTACACACAATCACACACAGTCACACACAGTTACACACAATCACACACAGTCACACACAGTCACACACAGTTACACACAATCACACAGTCACACACAGTCACACACAGTTACACAAAATCACACACAGTCACACACAATCACACAGTTACACACAATCACACAGTCACACATAATCACACACATGTCACACACAGTTACACACAATCACACACAGTCACACACAGTCACACACAGTTACACACAATCACACAGTCACACACAATCACACACAGTCACACACAATCACACAGTCACACACAGTTACACACAGTTACACACAATCACACACAGTCACACACAGTCACACACAGTTACACACAATCACACAGTCACACACAGTCACACAGTCACACACAATCACACAGTTACACACAATCACACACAGTCACACACAGTTACACACAATGACACACACGGTCACACACAGTTACACACAATCACACACAGTCACACACAGTTACACACAATCACACAGTTACACACAATCACACAGTTACACACAATCACACAGTTACACACAATCACACAGTTACACACAATCACACACAGTCACACACAGTTACACACACACACACACACACACACACACACACACACACACACACACACTTATCGCTGCATAATTGATCAGATTGGCTCTATAATATGCAGAAGCAGAAAACAGGAATAAAGCGAGTATTTGCTTTATTGGCCAAACCTCAGATAATGGCACATCTCGTGAAAACATTATAACATTTTTAATTGTGAAGCCTTGCCAACAGAATGAAAGCCTGTTAACATCATCATTTTACAGTTAAAAGGCCCTGGGATTAAACATGGCAGTTTAATGGGTTTTAATGGGCCGTGTTTGTCCTGAAGGTCCTGAGAGGAACTATTCTGTGTTTCTAGTGCAAGAGAGAGTTATTAAAGCGAATGGGGGAGAAATAGTAAAATTCCAATAAAAATACACACCTGTGCCAAAATGTATGCAGTTGGCATTAACACAGGCAAAATGATAAAAAAAAATTAAAAAAGAGAAACAGAATAAGGCAATAATGTCCACAAGGATGCACAAGGGTTAATAATGTTCTCAAAGCGTTAGCACAAAAAAATTGTTATACATCTTTCATGGAGTGTTTATTTCTGAAATGTTTCTACTAGTGCTGGGCAACGATTAATCGCATCCAAAATAAAAGTTTGTGTTTACATAATACATGTGTGTGTTCTGTGTATAACTATTTTGTATATATAAATACACATATGCACGTGTATATATATATATTTAAGAAATATTTGCATGTATATACTGTATACATATATATATATACACTCATCGGCCACTTTATTAGGTACCCCATGCTAGTAACGGGTTGGACCCCCTTTTGCCTTCAGAACTGCCTCAATTCTTCGTGGCATAGATTCAACAAGGTGCTGGAAGCATTCCTCAGGGAGTTTGGTCCATATTGACATGATGGCATCACACAGTTGCCGCAGATTTGTCGGCTGCACATCCATGATGCGAATCTCCCGTTCCACCACATCCCAAAGATGCTCTATTGGGTTGAGATCTGGTGACTGTGGAGGCCATTTTAGTACAGTGAACTCATTGTCATGTTCAAGAAACCAATTTGAAATGATTAGAGCTTTGTGACATGGTGGAAGTAGCCATCAGAGGATGGGTACATGGTGGCCATAAAGGGATGGACATGGTCAGAAACAATGCTCAGGTAGGCCGTGGCATTTAAACGATGCCCAATTAAGGGGCATCTAAGGGGCCTAAAGTGTGCCAGGAAAACATCCCCCACACCATTAC
>NW_026607054.1:1232500-1252500 GCF_029890125.1 Rhinichthys klamathensis goyatoka | reverse complement strand
TCATTGCATTTATGCTTTATAAGTACATTCGTTACATGAAATGTCAGTAATTTTCTTAAATTCTCAGCCTAATGAGCCGCATCTACAACAGTGTTGAGCAGAACATCCGAGCATTTCCAGTCACGGTCTCGCTGTCTTCCATGTGCTTCTGGGGTCAGTGAACACACGTATGTTACTGTACATGATCCTGCAGGGGTTAAACAATATTTAAGGCTTTAAAAAAACTTTTTTAAGACCTGCACAAATAAAATGAATACCATATGAGCGGGGTAGAGGTTATATTATATATGTACGCCATAAAGATATCACCAGCTACAGTATTTATTCACTAAGTGCAAACAGCACATCTTGTTGGCAAAGGCTATTTACAATATATATATATTTATGTCTTCATGTCTTAAAATATCTTGAATGTAACTCGACACCCTCGCCTCATTTAGTATGCGCGGATCTATGAATATGCAAATGAGCCCCGCCTCCACTCACTCACTCAGCTCAGAGATCCACTGGTTGACGATCACACGTTGATCTGATTGGTTACAAGGTCGTTTGTGACGTCAGAAACACCAGCGATTTCAAACCGTGTTTTTGAGACTGTCTTTGGTTCACTGCAGTTTTAAGGAGGAAATACTCAGCAATGCTGTCGACTTATGAACTTACACATGGTGTGTCTTAAAGCATTTTAACGAGTTCGTTTGCCCATAAAATCTTTAAGATATTAGGTTAAACTTATTTGGCTTGCTGTCCGCTGGAGAGGGGCTCGACGAAGCAGCTTCAACTCGAGCTCTGATATACCCCCCAAAAGTGTTGAATAAATATTTGGGACAGCAAGTTAGAATAACGTGATCAAATACAGGATGCCTATAAGCTTAAAGTATGTTACCCCCCAAAAGAGTGAAAATTGAAAGCTGTATGGAGCATGGATGGACGCTGCTGCGGCAGTGATATGTTTAAAGGGGCTCCTGGCTGGAACTGCGTCTCCCTACTATGCCCACCATGTGGGGCTATGAGTGGAGCTCCGGCGGGAGCTGTGTTTGAAAGAGTGTGCCTGCGTTCGTTGTGGAGTGAAACGACATGGGCTTGTGGAAATTTGACTGGGGTACATCTCACCGCTGCACTGCTGCGGCAGTGACTTTCAGAAATTACTCCTGCGGGAGTATCTTGGGACTGGAGGTTTGAGTACGAGGTTGGAGAACGCCCTGCCACATCCATGACATGGAGCTCCATGGAGTTAGAGAACATGGGGCTTCCAGATGTCACAAATGGGGAAGAAAATCCTCGTCCCTAAAGGCGAACGGGCCACCAGTATCTGAAGCGAAACTCCCTACGCAGCAAGAGGGAGCCTACGGTATACATAGGAAATGCAGAACTACCATCCTTCTGACGCAGGGGGCAGAGATCACATAAAGACATAATGGCCCGTCGCGTTCGAGGGACGTACGATCCTTGGTACCTCCAGTCCTGATTTATTCGGATAGGAGGGCCCACACTGCGATCCGAACGGGAGAGCCTTCATGGTTAAAAACATGAAGGATCACACAGCGATTCGGAAAGGGAGAGCCCCCACGGCGCCCGAACGGAAAGCTCACACTGCAATTCGACCGGGAGAGCTCCCGCAGCGTTTCGAAGGAGAGAGCCCCCCCATATGTATAAATAGGGAGTTCACTCGGCGATCAAAACGGGAGAGCCCACACAGCAAGTCGAACGGGAGAGCCTATGATGCTTCTGAACGGAAGAGCCCACACGGCGATTCAGATGGGAGACCCCACTCCAGGAGTGGTAGGTCACGCACATCTGAAAAGGGAGAGCTCTCACTGCATCCAGATGAATACACGCCCTGCGGGGCTAGGTAAGCGGGGAGATGCAAAATAGTAGGGAGAAGCGGTCCAGACTTAGAGGGATGCTAGTGTTTGCTGTGCTTGTCTAATGTTATGCAGATCTGAACGAACGTATGTTTCGAAGGCGAGGGACGACCATCGACCTAGCATTTTGATTTGGTGATCGGAAGAAAGCCAAATTGAACATGGCGTCTGGGGCTCTTGTTTTGTTAGGAGAACAAGACCTGAGCGGAGAGTGGTTAGGCAGACGCTTAGAATGTCGACGGTTAAAGTTAGCTAAAGGAGCGGCGCACAGGGCACATAGAACGGGCGTGAGCTCCGCCACAGAAATTACAGACATGGAGGAAGTGGCATCATTGTCTGTTGCAACGTGATGAATTAAAGCTGTTGCACACTTGTCTGCCTGGAACTGAGGTAGAAATCTGGTTACGGTCATTCCTTGATTGAGGGACATATCAAGTGGATTTTTCTTGGAAAGGAGCTGGATGGTTCGGAAGATCTGAGTTGGTTTGGGGACATTCTGAAGTAGAATGAATGATAGACCTGCAGATGGCGCAAGAAGGGCTTCGAACGCCTAAGAAGACTCTGTTATATAGTTCGAGGTCCAAGGCTCCCAGTAAGGACACTGGTTCCAGGGTGTGACGCGGGCGGCGCATTTAGGATTTAGCTGGAAAAAGCTTATGGTATGTATAAAAATTACTACCTCCGAAAGAGAGACTGAGCTCTGCTATGGTAGAGAGGTAGTCATTTAATTCCTTGCGTCTGGCTGGAAATGAAGAGCAAATTACTTCTGTGTATCTGGCAAAAGCAACGCAAAATTCTGAAAGTGAGAGAACTCGTTTTGAAGGTTGTACAGAATTTGTAAGATCAACGATTTAAGTCAAACGAGCGGTGGGATTCATTGAGAGGGACGAAAGTCAGTAGAGAAGGAAGATCGATAGTTGCACCTGATAGAATTAGGGAACGGAGATGGGCTGGGACTGGTAGTGGTTCCATGGCGATTGCATTGTTAGGAGCTGGAAGATGGACTGCTGTTGAGAGTGAATGGGCTGGCAAGCGGATTGTACTTTGAGATGCTTCTTCAGGTTGGAGGTGGAGTCTTTGGACCATAGACAGTAAAAGAAATGGACACAGCGACCCCGTTGATTTCAACGGAGAGAGTTGAAGCCCAACATGGGCACTCACTTCCTGATAGCCAAGCGCACTGCGCAGGCTCAAACTGAGCTTGACGACGAGCTGACCTTCTAGTAGCTGTGCCGGGACAAATCTGACCTTCTAGTAGCTGTGCCGGGACAAATCTGAATTGAAATCTGAAACAAATCTGTTGTTGAAATATTTTGTCCCGTTGCTTTTATGAACTCTCTATCTATGGGCTTCTCCCTTGACTTTATGCCTCCATGTCCACCCGATTGCCTCATAGACAGTAAACGATTGCCTACGAGCTTCTACTTCTGTCTACACGGTAATTTCTCTACTGTACGACAGAGCGTCCCGTGGTTATGACGCAATCGTTAGCCTATTTTTACAAGAATGGCTTCTACGGGGCTATAACGTGTAAAATACAAAGTAATGGAGTCTTTTATACATTGTCGTGTTTCTTTAGAAATAAATAATGGACAAATGGAGTCTTTGGACGCCTCAGATGTAAAGTTATTCGCTGTCAAAGTGACATCAAAATGAATGGGAGTCAATGGGATGCTAACAGCAGGTGATAGCCAGCTACAATGGCGGCCCCCGGAGGCAGCTTCAACTTCCGGCTGATGGATTACCCCCTTGCTTTGGACGCTGAAAGGAGGTTGGTTGCTGGCAAGCAGAGGTTGCACTGCACAGTTAGGCTATTTTTCGTTCTCCCTTCTCTTTCTTTAAAGTGAAATGCTGTTTGAATTTCCGAGATCGAAACGCATTCTTGCCCTGTCTCTGTTGTAGTTCCGGCTACATCTCTATTCTAGCTCCCGCTGCTCCTCTTTTGACTCATTGTGACTGATCACGCAAACCACGCATTTTTCGTTTTCACATTGGGGCTTCTGGGAAATGCTGAGTTGCCTTAATTTATTTAGAGAGTCACTCGTGAAACAGAAGTATCGTAATGTAATCCAAAGATTTCAACAATGTAACTGTATTCTAAATACCAACTATTTAAATTGTAACTGTAACGGAATACAGATGGGCGTACTCATAATTTGTATTCTGAATACGTAACGCCGGTACATATATTCCGTTACTCCCCAACACTGCTGGTGGAAACTGTGGAACATGTGCTGTTTGAGTGTATTAAATACTCAAATCAAAGAATGGATTTAAGGAATGGACTGGAACATGAAGGAATCAAACAAATGAACATTACAAATATCTTCTCAAATAAATCTAGAAAGATGGTGCTTAAAATCATATCATCTTATCTACAACAAACTGGACTAAACCTAAGGATTTAAGCAAAAGTAAATAAGATACAGTAGGTGGCAATAATGCTCCAATTGGTTGGTAAAAGACGAAGAAGAAGAACACTGCTGGTGTCCAAGATGGCAGGCATGGCCTGAAGTGAGAGGAAGGGGAGGTTTTGTGTGGAAAAGTGTAGAAATCCTTTGCTGAGGCAACCTCACGCTCTGATGTGAACTGGAAAGAATATTAGGAGACAATTGGAAGATAGAAGGGGAAAAAGGGGTGAGGCGAATTGGAATGGAAGGAAAGAGGGAAGATGGCTAGCGAAGGCAACCTCGCGCTAGGATCCGCTCTTTGAGTAGGTTGGTTTGAGGATGAGAGAAAATGTAACTGTGTGCGAGGGTGACCTGGCACAAGGGTTATTATAAAGAAGTTTAGAGAGAACTGGAGAAGCAGAGGGAAGTCGGAGGAATGTGTTTGTGAGTTTGGTTCTTGCCTGGGGAGTGGTGGGGCTGACTGCATGAAGTTTGTGAGAACTGTTTTTTTTTTTTTGATCTTGTGATCTTGAAGATGGAGGAGAGCATTGCCTTTTGGAAAATGGTTTATATGAGCGCTGGATTTCTCGATCAGAACGCTCATGAAGATGATCCGTAAGATTCGATCTCACGCGGGGTGTGACTGGCTGTGTCCCAGGAAGGTTTGTCAGTTCGTCGTCTGAAGGAAAGAGTTGGATTTCCGGCAGTAATGCATACTGGAACAGCTGATACTAGGGAGAGGTAAGCGGCTGCTTATATACTCTGTTTGTTGATTGAAAGATTGGATGGGCTCGCTCCTCCCTAACTTACGTTTAGGAACTTCATTTAAAAACACCACATAGACACATAAACAACATTACATTTACATTTACATTTATTCATTTAGCTGACGCTTTTATCCAAAGCGACTTACAATTGCTATGCATGTCAGAGGTCGCACGCCTCTGGAGCAATTAGGGGTTAAGTGTCTTGCTCAGGGACACATTGGTGTCTCACAGTGGATTCGAACCCGGGTCTCTCACACCAAAGGCATGTGTCTTATCCACTGCGCCATCACCACCCCTCTAAAAGCTGGATTTTCACCACAGGGGGACTTTAAACAAAATGTATTTTGTATAGTATGTGACGGCATACGTGCCATTCCTCCAGAGCGCTCGTAAATCTCTGTCCAGTTTTAAGTGATACTTGCGTTACGATGGCTTTAGGAAACAAGATGCCGAACTTTGAAGAATTACGATCCACTCGGGCTTTTGCACTGCAAAAAATGCTTTTCTTGCCAAAAGCGCACTGTCTCCCAGCCAGAACATTTAATTCCTGGGAACAGTCATAAACTCTATACAAATGAGAGTGCGGCTCTCGGCAGAGCGTGCGCTCACCATTCAGCGCTTAGGAGTATCATTCAGAGCGGGCGCGTGCGCCTCTGAAGAGATTTCAGAGGATGTTAGGTCTCATGGCCTCAGCATCATCAGTACTCCAGCTGGGTCTACTGTACATGCGTCCTCTTCAGCGCTGGCTAAAACCCCGACTTACACATCAAAGTGAACTATGGCTGTGTCAGAGCCCTGGCTCCTTGGAAAGCAGCCGGCTGGTACCAAACCGGCGTGAGTATGGGAGTGATTTCAAAGAGGAAAGTTATCTCAACAGACGCCTCTAACCTAGGTTGCGGGGCCCTTTACGAGGGCAGGCCCGTCTCCGGCCTATGGTCAAGCCCGGAGAGGAGCCTACATATAAATTGTCTGGAGATGAGAGCGGTCGCTCTGTCACTGGAGGCTTTTCTCCAATATCTAAAGGAACACCAGGTCTTGGTCCGGACGGACAACATGTCGGTGGTCTCCTACATAAATCGCCAGGGTGGACTCAGGTCCAGAAACCTGCACACCATGACCAAAAGCCTTTTAATATGGGCTCAGCACAACCTGCGCTTGCTGAGAGTGGTGCACGTGCCAGGCATTCTGAACCAGGGCGCGGATATGTTATCCAGAGACAGAATTACCCCAGGGGAATGGTCGCTTC
This sequence comes from Rhinichthys klamathensis goyatoka, assembly GCF_029890125.1. Classification (NCBI taxonomy): domain Eukaryota; kingdom Metazoa; phylum Chordata; class Actinopteri; order Cypriniformes; family Leuciscidae; genus Rhinichthys; species Rhinichthys klamathensis. Next base: position 1,246,235 of record NW_026607054.1, on the reverse strand, counting down.
ACCCGAGAACGGTTCAGCTGATATGGATCATCTTCGGCGAGGCAGAGGTCGACCTCTTCGCCTCAGAAGACAACGCTCATTGCCAAAAAATTTCTCCAAAGACAGGGATGTGCCTGCCCACGATTGGCCGAGCCGCCCGCTGCATGCATTCCCTCCGGTCTCGATGCTTCCTCAGGTCATCTAACGGATCAGGGAGAGCAAGCGTGCAGTGCTCTTTATAGCCCCTCTGTGGAAGAACCAGCTATGGTTCCCTGAGTTGACTCTGAGTTGGACCCATGTATGGCCCCTCAACGGGTACCCAGGGACCTCCCAGAAGGGGTCCTGAAAACCATTACTGAAGATAGAGCACCCTCGACCAGGTGTCTTTACGCTCTAAAATGGTCAGTGTTCTCCGGCTGGTGCACAGCTCGGACCCCTACTCATGCGGAGTGCCGAAGGTGCTCTCCTTTTTACAAGAGCTTCTGGAGCGGGGCGTTCCCCGTCCACGCTCAAAGTATATGTAGCGGCCATAGCAGCTTTTTACGCCGATGTGGCTGGGCAATCACTGGGAAGAAGCGACCTGGTCGTGCACTTCCTCAAAGGGGCCAGAAGGCTAAACCCACCTCGACCCCCCCTCCGTGGTCCTGGAGGCCATTAAAGGAGTTAATGAAGTCTCTGAAGTCTCTTTCACTCAAAACTGCTCTCTTGCTGGCGCTAGCGTCAGTCCAGCGACTAGGGCATTTGCAAGCGCTTTCAGTAAGCGCTTCCTGCCTGGAATTCGGGCCCAATGACCCCAGAGTCGTCCTTAAGCCAAGGCATGGGTATGTTCCTAAAGTGCTCTCCACTCCGTTTAGAGCACAGGTCATTTCACTGCCAGCTCTTCCCTCGTCAGAGTATGAAAGAGATGTGAATTTGCTCTGCCCTGTCAGGGCCCTTAGGGTCTATTTAGAGCGTTCTGCACCGTTCAGGCAGTCAGAACAGCTCTTCGTATGTTTTGGTGGCCGCTCCAAAGGGCTTGTGGTCACAAAGCAGAGATTATCACGCTGGATAGTGGACGCTATCTCGCTGGCTTATAAGTCTAAGGGCCTTCAGTGTCCCATAGGCGTCAGAGCTCATTCCACGAGAGGCATGGCCTCATCTTTGGCATGGTCGAGTGGAAAATACCAATTGAAGATATCTGTGCGGCGGCCGGCTGGGCCTCGCTGTCCACATTTATGAGATATTATAACCTGGAAGTTCCCGCTTTGCAAGCAAAGGTTCTTTCAATATAATAAGTGTTAAGCATATAACTATAAGGCCAATGTGTATATCTGGTCCTAGTTCATACATATTATATAAGGACTGACCCTCTCTAGTCCCATTCCTTGGTTCCCTATAGAAGGCTCAACACAGGTTTTGGCCTCTATTAGGACTCATAACTTTACTCTAATATGGGCCTTGGGACTTCTGCCCTGGGCTATAGTGGGGAGCGAAGTTTTTAAGCACGCACGGCGTTTCGAAAGGGGTTCCCATAGCGTAAGCTACTTACGCAATACGAGAGACCTCTCGAAAGGGAACGTCTCGGTTACTAACTTAACCTCGGTTTCCTGAGAGAAGGGAACGAGTATTGCATAGCCCGCCGTGTACTATGCTTAGATCGGGGGATCACTTCAGTCGATTTAACCTGAATTCTATGGCGAAAATGGGGCCTTATATATAGCTGGCGGGCTATGATGCGCCAGGGCGCGAAGCGGCCTGATTGGTTCGCGCGCATGAGCTGCTTCCCATGCGCTCCCTGGGCGGTTCAGCGCAAAAAAGGAGGCGTGTTTCGGCGCAAACATTCCCTAGTGCTATTTTGCAGTTCCAAAAAACAATTCCGCCACTGACCAGAAAAAACCCAGTCTAAAGTTAGTGGCGCGTTGCGCGTTGTTCATAATGCTATTTTAAGCGCGCATGCTTGGCCATAATGTAGCGGGTGCACAACGCGCATACACTTTGATTCTCTCATCAACACAGATGCAGCAGTTTTTATTTTTGCAAATCATACATTATAACAAGGAAAAATATTAACAAGGAAAACAAGGAAATTAACAAGGAAAATTAACAAGGAAATCCTTGTGGTGTCCATGAAGATGTAATTTTTTTTTGTTTTTTTCCTCCCACGCCTGTTTAACCGACGCTGATTTGGGTGGGTTTCTCCATCCCCATACAACGTCACTTCTCTGTCTTTCACGATCCTGAAAAGAACGTCGGTCTCCTCGGCTGTGAACCGCACCTGGCGCGCGCCTGGTAAATCCGCTGTTATAATAGGAATCCGCTTTAGAACAAGCGCGCCTGCTCTTAAAGGGAATGTTGGACGACGCTCTGATTGGTTTATTTCACGTTACGCCCAAACCACACCTATGAATAATGAAGCTACTTCAGACCAACCCCTTTTAGATTTGCGCCAGGCGCAAGAGGCATTTATCCCGCCGGGAAAATAGCAACAGCGCCGGGATCCGCCCACAAAGTTACTTGCGCTTTGCGCTTTGACACTTGCGTTTCAGATCGTTAAAATAGGGCCCCAAGTCTTGTTTTCTTAGGAAAAAAATTCTAAATTAAGTGAGTTTTTGCTTAAAACAAGCAAAATTTTCTGCCAATGGGGTCAGAAAAATAATCTTAATTCAAATGGAAAACTAAATTATTTTTCTTACCCCTGGTAGATAATGTTGCTTGTTTTATGCCTAAACACACTCACCTAAATCCCCCAGAAAACAAGACATAATATTTTATGGCATTTCACTCAGTAAGTAAATGCATCTTGATTTAAGAATTTTTTGTTATTTGGACTGGAAACAAGACAAAAATACTAAGTAAGAAAATCTTGTTTTGCAGTGTGGGAAGCGGTGTGTGTTCATCTCTCCGCATGTTCGACTGTACTGGGCTTGAACTGCTGATTCAGAAGTTATGAATGTTCTCGATGTTGTATTATAGGTTATTCTGATCTGTGTATCAGTTTCTGGGTTTCTGTGTATCAGTTTCTGGGTTTGTAGAGCGGCCATCTCGACTCACCGATCTCTGACGGCGAAGTCTTTCTGCTGCTCGAGCGCGTGAACGAAGGACACCAGGAAGTGCTTGTTGTTGAGAAGAGTGGAGAACAGAGTGATTCCCTCCTCCAGGTTGGGCCGCATGCTGTTACACGGCTAACATGAGGAACACACACACACACACACACACACACACACTCACTATAAACCAGTCACTGTAAAACGACTATAACTATCACTGTAAAATAACTTCTTTTATTCCACGTGCTCTTAAATTGTTTTATAAATAACAGGTTTTATTGGATGAAGCCCGATGTTTTTCTGTGTATCTGTTTTACTCCACCTTTTTATTTATTTATTTATTTGTTTTAAATTAGGTAAATAATGCTGTCTTAAGTATGTTATGTTTGATACAGGGTTTTGTTCTTCAATATCCTTCCTTGTCAAACTCTAAATAAAACTAACTAAACATCTACATGATGCCCATATGCACTCTCTCTGGAATACAGAAGTCGTGTTCTGTCACACCCTGTCGACTGGATAACTGATAAACTGTTCTCTCGTAACCCCTGCTGTACAGTACTGGCGTTTCACAATCACAACATTAATCTCCCAACAACTGTTGAACTGCAATCTGTGCTTTACTGCAGAATCAAACAAATAACAGCCACGCATCATCTCCCAGCGTGTGTGTGTGTCTGTGTGTTTCTGAACATGGAGTGGGTGGGTGTGTGTGTGTGTGTGTGTGTGTGTGTTTCTGAACATGAAGTGTGTGTGTGTGTGTGTGTGTGTTTCTGAACATGGAGTGTGTGTGTGTGTGTGTGTTTCTGAACATGAAGTGTGTGTGTGTGTGTGTGTGTGTGTGTGTGTGTGTGTGTGTGTGTTTCTGAACATGAAGTGTGTGTGTGTGTGTGTGTGTGTGTGTGTCTGTGTGTTTCTGAACATGGAATGTGTGTGTGTTTCTGAACATGAAGTGTGTGTGTGTGTGTGTGTGTGTGTGTGTGTGTGTGTGTGTGTGTGTGTGTGTGTGTGTGTGTGTGTGTGTGTGTTTCTGAACATGGAGTGTGTGTGTGTGTGTGTGTGTGTTTCTGAACATGAAGTGTGTGTGTGTGTGTGTGTGTGTGTTTCTGAACATGAAGTGTGTGTGTGTGTGTGTGTGTGTGTGTGTGTGTCTGTGTGTTTCTGAACATGGAGTGTGTGTGTGTGTGTGTGTGTGTGTGTGTGTGTGTGTGTGTGTGTGTGTGTGTGTGTGTGTGTGTGTGTGTGTGTTTGTATGTGTGTGTGTGTGTGTTTCTGAACATGAAGTGTGTGTGTGTGTGTGTTCATGTTTATATTACATTGTGGGGATCAGCCAGCGGACCCCATGAGGAAAACAGCGTATAAATCATACTAAGTAATGTTTTTTGAAAATGTAAAAAATGCAGATAGTTGTGTGTGATGGGTAGGTTTAGGGATAGGGGCAGTGTAAGCGGACAGCTTGTACAGTATAAAAACCATTACGCCTATGAAGAGTCCCCACAAAGATGTGTGCACCTGTTTGAGTGTGTGTGTGTGTGTGTGTGTGTGTGTGTGTGTGTGTGTGTGTGTGTGTGTGTGTGTCTCACCTGCCAGTCCTGCAGCAGAGGATGAGTTTCGGTCAGAGCTCTCGGGCCGAGTGGATCGTTCTCATACACCGGCTGAACCATACGCCGCTCGTAGTCACAGCACATCTACACACACACACACACACACACACAAACACACACACACACAGAGAGTCAAAGATTCAGTTTCCTAGAGCTGTTCTGCTAATCATTACGCTTCTTATACAGGTTCTGCAGTGTGTTCGAGCTCATGGTCAAAGTGCATTAAAGGATTATTCACTTCAGAATTAAAATGTCCTGATAGTTTACTCTCCTCCACGTCATCCAAGATGTTCATGTCTTTCTTTCTTCAGTGGAAAATAAATTAAGGTTTTTGAGGAAAACATTATAAACAAAATAAACATTTATTTACTTTTAACCACAAATCAAGCGTAGCGTCAGGTCTGGCAGTTCACGTTAGTGAAGCTCGCATCAGTGACTCTCAGCTGATTCTCTAACTATAGGAATACGACGCCTATCACTGTATACATATATAAGCTCCTCCAGTATTATCAGCAGCTATCTCGTTTCTCAGGAGCTGATTACCCTCCTCCATCCCCAGCTCCTCTCGTTTCTCAGAAGCTGATTACCCTCCTCCCTCCCCAGCTCCTCTCGTTTCTCAGGAGCTGATTACCCTCCTCCCTCCCCAGCTCCTCTCGTTTCTCAGGAGCTGATTACCCTCCTTCATCCCCAGCTCCTCTCGTTTCCCAGGAGCTGATTACCCTCCTTCATCCCCAGCTCCTCTCGTTTCTAAGGAGCTGATTACCCTCCTCCCTCCCCAGCTCCTCTCGTTTCTCAGGAGCTGATTACCCTCCTCCCTCCCCAGCTCCTCTCGTTTCTCAGGAGCTGATTACCCTCCTCCCTCCCCAGCTCCTCTCGTTTCTCAGGAGCTGATTACCCTCCTCCCTCCCCAGCTCCTCTCGTTTCTCAGGAGCTGATTACCCTCCTTCATCCCCAGCTCCTCTCGTTTCTCAGGAGCTGATTACCCTCCTTCATCCCCAGCTCCTCTCGTTTCTAAGGAGCTGATTACCCTCCTCCCTCCCCAGCTCCTCTCGTTTCTCAGGAGCTGATTACCCTCCTCCCTCCCCAGCTCCTCTCGTTTCTCAGGAGCTGATTACCCTCCTCCCTCCCCAGCTCCTCTCGTTTCTCAGGAGCTGATTACCCTCCTCCCTCCCCAGCTCCTCTCGTTTCTCAGGAGCTGATTACCCTCCTCCCTCCCCAGCTCCTCTCGTTTCTCAGGGGCTGATTACCCTCCTCCCTCCCCAGCTCCACTCGTTTCTCAGGAGCTGATTACCCTCCTCCCTCCCCAGCTCCTCTCGTTTCTCAGGGGCTGATTACCCTCCTCCCTCCCCAGTTCCTCTCGTTTCTCAGGAGCCGATTACCCTCCTCCCTCCCCAGCTCCTCTCGTTTCTCAGGAGCTGATTACCCTCCTTTATCCCCAGCTCCTCTCGTTTCTCAGGAGCTGATTACCCTCCTTCATCCCCAGCTCCTCTCGTTTCTAAGGAGCTGATTACCCTCCTCCCTCCCCAGCTCCTCTCGTTTCTCAGGAGCTGATTACCCTCCTCCCTCCCCAGCTCCTCTCGTTTCTCAGGAGCTGATTACCCTCCTCCCTCCCCAGCTCCTCTCGTTTCTCAGGAGCTGATTACCCTCCTCCCTCCCCAGCTCCTCTCGTTTCTCAGGAGCTGATTACCCTCCTTCATCCCCAGCTCCTCTCGTTTCTCAGGAGCTGATTACCCTCCTTCATCCCCAGCTCCTCTCGTTTCTAAGGAGCTGATTACCCTCCTCCCTCCCCAGCTCCTCTCGTTTCTCAGGAGCTGATTACCCTCCTCCCTCCCCAGCTCCTCTCGTTTCTCAGGAGCTGATTACCCTCCTCCCTCCCCAGCTCCTCTCGTTTCTCAGGAGCTGATTACCCTCCTCCCTCCCCAGCTCCTCTCGTTTCTCAGGAGCTGATTACCCTCCTCCCTCCCCAGCTCCTCTCGTTTCTCAGGGGCTGATTACCCTCCTCCCTCCCCAGCTCCACTCGTTTCTCAGGGGCTGATTACCCTCCTCCCTCCCCAGCTCCTCTCGTTTCTCAGGGGCTGATTACCCTCCTCCCTCCCCAGTTCCTCTCGTTTCTCAGGAGCCGATTACCCTCCTCCCTCCCCAGCTCCTCTCGTTTCTCAGGAGCTGATTACCCTCCTCCCTCCCCAGCTCCTCTCGTTTCTCAGGAGCTGATTACCCTCCTCCCTCCCCAGCTCCTCTCGTTTCTCAGGGGCTGATTACCCTCCTCCCTCCCCAGTTCCTCTCGTTTCTCAGGAGCTGATTACCCTCCTCCCTCCCCAGCTCCTCTCGTTTCTCAGGAGCTGATTACCCTCCTCCCTCCCCAGCTCCTCTCGTTTCTCAGGAGCTGATTACCCTCCTCCCTCCCCAGTTCCTCTCGTTTCTCAGGAGCTGATTACCCTCCTCCCTCCCCAGCTCCTCTCGTTTCTCAGGAGCTGATTACCCTCCTCCCTCCCCAGTTCCTCTCGTTTCTCAGGAGCTGATTACCCTCCTACGTCCCCAGCTCCTCTCGTTTCTAAGGAGCTGATTGCCCTCCTCCCTCCCCAGTTCCTCTTGTTTCTCAGGAGCTGATTACCCTCCTCCCTCCCCAGTTCCTCTCGTTTCTCAGGAGCTGATTACCCTCCTACGTCCCCAGCTCCTCTCGTTTCTAAGGAGCTAATTGCCCTCCTCCCTCCCCAGCTCCTCTCGTTTCTCAGGAGCTGATTACCCTCCTCCGTCCCCAGCTCCACTCGTTTCTCAGGAGCTGATTACCCTCCTCCCTCCCCAGCTCCTCTCGTTTCTCAGGAGCTGATTACCCTCCTCCCTCCCCAGCTCCTCTTGTTTCTCAGGAGCTGATTACCCTCCTCCCTCCCCAGCTACTCTCGTTTCTCAGGAGCTGATTATCCTCCTCCCTCCCCAGCTCCTCTCGTTTCTCAGGAGCTGATTACCCTCCTCCCTCCCCAGTTCCTCTCGTTTCTCAGGAGCTGATTACCCTCCTCCCTCCCCAGTTCCTCTCGTTTCTCAGGAGCTGATTACCCTCCTACGTCCCCAGCTCCTCTCGTTTCTAAGGAGCTAATTGCCCTCCTCCCTCCCCAGTTCCTCTCGTTTCTCAGGAGCTGATTACCCTCCTCCCTCCCCAGTTCCTCTCGTTTCTCAGGAGCTGATTACCCTCCTACGTCCCCAGCTCCTCTCGTTTCTAAGGAGCTAATTGCCCTCCTCCCTCCCCAGCTCCTCTCGTTTCTCAGGAGCTGATTACCCTCCTCCGTCCCCAGCTCCACTCGTTTCTCAGGAGCTGATTACCCTCCTCCCTCCCCAGCTCCTCTCGTTTCTAAGGAGCTAATTACCCTCCTCCCTCCCCAGCTCCTCTCGTTTCTAAGGAGCTGATTACCCTCCTCCGTCCCCAGCTTCTCTCATTTCTCAGGAGCTGATTATCCTCCTCCATCCCCAGCTCCTCTCGTTTCTAAGGAGCTAATTGCCCTCCTCCCTCCCCAGCTCCTCTCGTTTCTAAGGAGCTGATTACCCTCCTCCCTCCCCAGCTCCTCTCGTTTCTCAGGAGCTGATTACCCTCCTCTCTCCCCAGCTCCTCTCGTTTCTCAGGAGGTGATTACCCTCCTCCGTCCCCAGCTCCACTCGTTTCTCAGGAGCTGATTACCCTCCTCCATCCCTAGCTCCTCTCGTTTCTAAGGAGCTAATTGCCCTCCTCCCTCCCCAGCTCCTCTCGTTTCTAAGGAGCTGATTACCCTCCTCCCTCCCCAGCTCCTCTCGTTTCTCAAGAGCTGATTACCCTCCTCCCTCCCCAGCTTCTCTCGTTTCTCAGGAGCTGATTACCCTCCTCCATCCCTAGCTCCTCTCGTTTCTAAGGAGCTAATTGCCCTCCTCCCTCCCCAGCTCCTCTCATTTCTAAGGAGCTGATTACCCTCCTCCCTCCCCAACTTCTCTCGTTTCTCAGGAGCTGATTACCCTCCTCCCTCCCCAGCTCCTCTCGTTTCTCAGGGGCTGATTACCCTCCTCCCTCCCCAGTTCCTCTCGTTTCTCAGGAGCTGATTACCCTCCTCCCTCCCCAGCTCCTCTCGTTTCTCAGGAGCTGATTACCCTCCTCCCTCCCCAGCTCCTCTCGTTTCTCAGGAGCTGATTACCCTCCTCCCTCCCCAGTTCCTCTCGTTTCTCAGGAGCTGATTACCCTCCTCCCTCCCCAGCTCCTCTCGTTTCTCAGGAGCTGATTACCCTCCTCCCTCCCCAGTTCCTCTCGTTTCTCAGGAGCTGATTACCCTCCTACGTCCCCAGCTCCTCTCGTTTCTAAGGAGCTGATTGCCCTCCTCCCTCCCCAGTTCCTCTTGTTTCTCAGGAGCTGATTACCCTCCTCCCTCCCCAGTTCCTCTCGTTTCTCAGGAGCTGATTACCCTCCTACGTCCCCAGCTCCTCTCGTTTCTAAGGAGCTAATTGCCCTCCTCCCTCCCCAGCTCCTCTCGTTTCTCAGGAGCTGATTACCCTCCTCCGTCCCCAGCTCCACTCGTTCCTCAGGAGCTGATTACCCTCCTCCCTCCCCAGCTCCTCTCGTTTCTCAGGAGCTGATTACCCTCCTCCCTCCCCAGCTCCTCTTGTTTCTCAGGAGCTGATTACCCTCCTCCCTCCCCAGCTACTCTCGTTTCTCAGGAGCTGATTATCCTCCTCCCTCCCCAGCTCCTCTCGTTTCTCAGGAGCTGATTACCCTCCTCCCTCCCCAGTTCCTCTCGTTTCTCAGGAGCTGATTACCCTCCTCCCTCCCCAGTTCCTCTCGTTTCTCAGGAGCTGATTACCCTCCTACGTCCCCAGCTCCTCTCGTTTCTAAGGAGCTAATTGCCCTCCTCCCTCCCCAGTTCCTCTCGTTTCTCAGGAGCTGATTACCCTCCTCCCTCCCCAGTTCCTCTCGTTTCTCAGGAGCTGATTACCCTCCTACGTCCCCAGCTCCTCTCGTTTCTAAGGAGCTAATTGCCCTCCTCCCTCCCCAGCTCCTCTCGTTTCTCAGGAGCTGATTACCCTCCTCCGTCCCCAGCTCCACTCGTTTCTCAGGAGCTGATTACCCTCCTCCCTCCCCAGCTCCTCTCGTTTCTAAGGAGCTAATTACCCTCCTCCCTCCCCAGCTCCTCTCGTTTCTAAGGAGCTGATTACCCTCCTCCGTCCCCAGCTTCTCTCATTTCTCAGGAGCTGATTATCCTCCTCCATCCCCAGCTCCTCTCGTTTCTAAGGAGCTAATTGCCCTCCTCCCTCCCCAGCTCCTCTCGTTTCTAAGGAGCTGATTACCCTCCTCCCTCCCCAGCTCCTCTCGTTTCTCAGGAGCTGATTACCCTCCTCTCTCCCCAGCTCCTCTCGTTTCTCAGGAGGTGATTACCCTCCTCCGTCCCCAGCTCCACTCGTTTCTCAGGAGCTGATTACCCTCCTCCATCCCTAGCTCCTCTCGTTTCTAAGGAGCTAATTGCCCTCCTCCCTCCCCAGCTCCTCTCGTTTCTAAGGAGCTGATTACCCTCCTCCCTCCCCAGCTCCTCTCGTTTCTCAAGAGCTGATTACCCTCCTCCCTCCCCAGCTTCTCTCGTTTCTCAGGAGCTGATTACCCTCCTCCATCCCTAGCTCCTCTCGTTTCTAAGGAGCTAATTGCCCTCCTCCCTCCCCAGCTCCTCTCATTTCTAAGGAGCTGATTACCCTCCTCCCTCCCCAACTTCTCTCGTTTCTAAGGAGCTGATTACCCTCCTCCCTCCCCAGCTCCTCTCGTTTCTCAGGAGCTGATTACCCTCCTCCCTCCCCAGCTCCTCTCGTTTCTAAGGAGCTGATTACCCTCCTCCCTCCCCAGCTCCTCTCGTTTCTCAGGAGCTGATTACCCTCCTCCATCCCCAGCTCCTCTCGTTTTTCAGGAGCTGATTACCCTCCTCCCTCCCCAGTTCCTCTCGTTTCTCAGGAGCTGATTACCCTCCTCCCTCCCCAGCTCCTCTCATTTCTCAGGAGCTGATTACCCTCCTCCGTCTCCAGCTCCTCTCATTTCTAAGGAGCTAATTGCCCTCCTCCCTCCCCAGCTCCTCTCGTTTCTCAGGAGCTGATTACCCTCCTCCCTCCCCAGCTTCTCTCGTTTCTCAGGAGCTGATTACCCTCCTCCCTCCCCAGCTCCTCTCGTTTCTCAGGAGCTGATTACCCTCCTCCCTCCCCAGTTCCTCTCGTTTCTCAGGAGCTGATTACCCTCCTCCATCCCCAGCTCCTCTCGTTTCTCAGGAGCTGATTACCCTCCTCCCTCCCCAGTTCCTCTCGTTTCCAGGAGCTGATTACCCTCCTCCCTCCCCAGCTCCTCTCGTTTCTCAGGAGCTGATTACCCTCCTCCCTCCCCAGCTTCTCTCGTTTCTCAGGAGCCGATTACCCTCCTCCCTCCCCAGCTCCTCTCGTTTCTCAGGAGCTGATTACCCTCCTCCCTCCCCAGTTCCTCTCGTTTCTCAGGAGCTGATTACCCTCCTCCGTCCCCAGCTCCTCTCGTTTCTAAGGAGCTAATTGCCCTCCTCCCTCCCCAGCTTCTCTCGTTTCTAAGGAGCTGATTACCCTCCTCCGTCCCCAGCTTCTCTCGTTTCTCAGGAGCTGATTACTCTCCTCCATCCCCAGCTCCTCTCGTTTCTCAGTACGAGTATGCTAATTAACTGTATGCTAATTGTCAATCGTATTTGATGCTAGTGGTCCTGACAGAAATGCTCGTCTTGCACTAGCTGTGATGCGACACACATTACGTAATCAGGTTGAAAGGTCAAGCGTGACGTAGGCGTAAGAACAGACCTAGTGTTTACAAAGCGAACGTGCAAATAATAAGTCAAACGCCATTTAAAAAAATAAATAAAAGGTAAAACAACGATGTCGAATGATTTTGAAGTTGGAGGAGAAAATTATATGTTTTTTGCTCTACCATACATTTCTGAGCCGTAACACGCGTGACCTTTCAACCTGATTACGTAATGTGTGGCGCATCACAGCTAGTGCAAGACCAGCATTTGTGGTTAAAAGTATATAAATGTTTATTTTGTTATAAAATGTCAGCTTGTTTGTCTAGATAAGACTCTTATTCCTCGGCTGGGATTGTGTCGAGACTTTGAAGCTGCACTGAAACTCACATTTCTCAACATCCTGGAATGTTTTTCTCAAAAACCTTCATTTCTTTTCCATTGAAGAAAGAAAGACATGAACATCTTGGATGACGTGGGGGAGAGTAAACTATCAGGACATTTTAATTCTGAAGTGAATAATGCTTTAACAGTAAACCCAGAATTCCCCCAGAACGGTGTCCACTAACTCTGCCTCTGGGAGTCTCCGGGTTTCCCGGTGTTCTGCAGACACTGAGACTGGGAGATTGCTACATTAGTGGTTTTGGAGAACAAACAGGAGAGTCCTATATTTGCCCTCGCTTGGAGACTTTAAACTCTTAAATCATTTGTAAGACTTCGGTTGATCTAAACCCACAAATGTTTTGCTTTAAACGGGGCTTGTGTTTCTTTCTTTAAAACAAATGCCACTTGCTTTGATATATAATGCTAAGGCATTCATACATTTGACGTGTTTTACAGATATATTTTTAGGGCCACTGTGCGACTTCTTGTTCAGAGTAACGATATACATTAATCTGACACTGAGGATGTGAGAGCTGCAAATCGAGGTCTTGTTTTCACGAGTATGAACTGATCTATTGTGTATTAATCATATTCCCCGCCTCAGGCATAAGCACCCGATTACTGTCAGCTATTACTGATCATCACACACACACACACAGAGAGGCTGACATCAGGGATTTACATCATCAGCTTCAGCTCGTTCTGTGTGTGTGTGTGTGTGTGTCTGTAGTGTGTGGAGGGTGTAGTGTGTGTGAGTGTAGTGTGTGTAGTGCGTGTAGTGTGTGTGTGTGTGTGTGTGTGTGTGTGTGTAGTGTGTGTGTGTGTGTGTGTGTGTAGTGTGTCTGTGTGTGTGTGTGTGTGTGTAGTGTGTGTAGTGTGAGTGTGTGTGTGTGTAGTGTGTGTATGTGTGTAGTGTGTGTGTGTGTGTGTGTGTGTGTGTGTGTACCTTGGGAAAGAAGGTGCGCGTGACCAACTGCTTGTACTCCAGGAACGGGATCCCCTGTGTGTGTGTGTGTAGTGTTAGTGTGTGTGTGTGTGTGTGTGTGTGTGTGTACCTTGGGAAAGAAGGTGCGCGTGACGAACTGCTTGTACTCCAGGAACGGGATCCCCTGTGTGCGGTTCAGCTCTTTCGTCAGATCCGTCATGTCCGTCTGCAACTCCGCAAAACCTGCGACACACAAACATGACAATAATTAACAGAAAAACTAAATGTGGGCGTTATCAAACATGTGTACTAATATAGACATATACATGGAGATATAGCAATAATATATAATATACTGTATATAATAGGGCTGCAGCTATCGATTATTATAGTAATCGAGTATTCTACTGATTATTCCATCGATTAATCGGATAAAAAATGCTGGTAATAAAAATAGATCCAAGTGAACAGCCTTTAAAATGACTTAAAATACAAATATATAATAACAAGCAACAATAATGGGTTCATATAAAGTATCAAAGTAAGTAATAATATGGGCAGAGGCGAACCAACACTGAGTGGGGCCCCTGACAAAATTAACCAATGGGGCCCTTTATATATATATATCCTTACATGCGGAGCCCTTACATGCGGGGCCCTTACATGCGGGGCCCTTACATGCGGGGCCCTTACATACGGAGCCCTTACATGTGGGTCCTTACATGCAGGGCCCTTACATAAGGAGCCCTTACATGCGGAGCCTTTAGATGCGGGTCCTTACATGCGGGGCCCTTACATGCGGGTCCTTACATGCGGGGCCCTTACATGCGGGGCCCTTACATGCGGTTTTAGTTAAATTTAACAGCTGACAGATATTCAACATAATTCATGTGTGAGAGTCTAACAGAAGGACGGACAAACCCCTTACATGTGGGGCCCTTACATGCGGAGCCCTTACATGCGGGGCCCTTACATGCGGAGCCCTTACATGCGGGGCCCTTACATGCGGAGCCCTTACATGCGGGGCCCTTACATGCGGAGCCCTTACATGCGGAGCCTTTAGATGCGGGGCCCTTA